>NC_069503.1:170579705-170722205 GCF_027579735.1 Bombina bombina | reverse complement strand
GTGCCCAGCCATTGGAGGTTATAAGGTGACTATTTATTAAGTTAATCTAGTCCGTAATAACAGTGCAAGCTATGAAGGACTCTGATGCATTGGAGGGTTCTCCCTCTTTAACAAGGTCTTATTCCTGTGTTTATTGTGAGGAGGTTCTGGTAGATCAGCCTGCTCAACTATGTTCCACATGCCTTAATAAAGTTACGACATCTAAAAGCAAATGGATGTCTAGTACGTTGGTCGTTTTGCGGAACAACTGCAAACGGCGGTATCGAAAGTGATCCATGCCTTACCACGTTCTGCTAAGTGCAAGCGTAGGGCGTTTTCATGGCCCGGCCCAGGGGTCGTCTACGCCTGTGGAAATATCAGAGGCGTTATACGATAACGAGGCCCACTCCGACTCTTCGGAGGAGGCCCCTTCTGGGTCGGAATCCGTGTCATCTAAACATCCTGCTGCAGAGGAGTCTGACTTAAGGTTTAGGATGGAGAATTTGCGCTTTTTGCTGAAGCAAGTGCTGGCTACTCTGGAAGTTCTGGAAAAGAAACTTCAGGAAGAACCTTCGATTCCTAAGCTTGATAAGGTATATGAGGACAGGGTGGTGCTTCAGGCCTTCCTCGTTCCTGTTAAGATGGCAAATATTATTAAGAATGAATAGGAGCGATTAGGTTCTTCCTTTTAAGAAACTGTTCCCCGTTCCGGGGTACTGTCCCTAAGATTCGCCTGAACGCTAAAGTGTCAGGTTTTTCTGTTTTAGCTCGCAGGGCTCTGTGGCTAAAGTCTTGGTCTGCGGACATGACCTCTAAGTCAAGGCTGTTGTCCCTCCCTGCAAGGGAGCTTTCCTACCATAGGATAAGAAGTTCCTAATATTAGCATTTCTGGACCAACACTTAAAGTTTGTGGCCCTTCCCTTTGGTCTGGCGATAGCCCCGAGAGTCTTCACGAAGGTTCTGGGGGCGCTACTTGCAGTGGCCAGATTCAGAGGCATTGCTGTGGCGCCCTATCTGGACAACATCCTAGTCCAGGCGCCGCCGCTCAGTCTCGCAGAGGATCATTCGAGGGCGCTTCTTCTATTGCTCCAATCACACGGTTGGAAGATTAACTCAGGAAAGAGTTCCCTGGTTCCCAGCAACAGGGTGGAGTTCCTGGGCACGATAATAGACTCTATGTCCATGAAGATATTTCTCACAGACCATCAATGCAGGAAGATTGCGTCCTCTTGTCTTGCCCTTCTGTCCTCCTCAAGCCCCTCGGTGGCTCAGTGTGTGGATGTGATCGGACTCATGGTCTCCAGCATAGACGTCATTCCATCTCAGACCTCCTCAATTATGCATGTTGGGACAGTGGAACGGCGATCATTCAGATCTATCACAGCAGATATCCATGGATGCTCGAATCTCCCTCTCTTGGTGGATCCGTCCGGAGCAACTGTCCATGCTCTGAAGGCATGGCCTCTTCTGGGGGCGTTCAGCTTCATCAGATTCCAGACCGACAACATAACCTCAATGGCTTACATCAACCATCAGGGGCTGCAAGGAACTCCCTAGCCATGAGGGAGGTGTCTCGGATATTGGAGTGGGCGGAATCCCACAGCTGCTCGATCTCAGGGATTCACATTCCAGGTGTGGACAACTGGGAAGCAGACTTTCTCAGCAGACAATCCTTCCATCCAGGGGAATGGTCTCTTCACCCCGAGGTGTTTGCAGAGATTTGTCTAAGGTGGGGGAACTCCGGTGATAGATCTCATGGCGTTCAGACTCAATTGCAAGCTAACCCGATACGGGTCGAGGTCCAGGGATCCCCAAGCAGAGCTGATAGATGCCTTAGGGGTTTAGACTAGCTTACATTTTTCCACCATTACCACTTCTCCCTTGTGTAGTGGCACACATCAAGCAGGAGCTTCGGCCATTCTGATTGCTCCATCGTGGCCGCGGAGGACGTGGTTTGCGGATCTGGTGGCGATGTCATCCTCTCCGCCGCGGAGATTACCCTCTTGCTGGGATCTGCTGGATCAGGTCTCCTTTCATCATCAAAATCTTGATTCTCTGAGGCTGACTGCGTTGAGATTGAACGCCTAATCTTGGCCAAGAGAGGCTTTTCTGAAAGTGTGATTGATACTCTAATTCAGGACTTACTTGTCCTGGTGTAAGAACCATCGATATCCTTGGCATAAGGTGAAGGTATCCAGGATTCTGTCCTTTCTCCAGGATGGTTTGGAGAAGGGTCTTGCCGCCATTTCCTTAAAGGGACAGGTTTTGGCAATATCAGTCTTGTTGCATAGGAGACTCGCTGAGCTCCCTGACATAACATCTTTTGTTCAGGCTCTGTCTAGAATCAGGCCTGTCTTTAGACTGTCTGGTCCCCCATGGAGCTTAAACTTCGTTCTTAAGGTATTGCAGAAGGTTCAGTTTGAGCCTATGCATTCCATTGACGTTAAGATTCTGTCCTGGAAGGTTCTCTTCCTATTGGCCATTGCATCGGCATGCAGAGTATCTGAACTGGCTGCCTTGCAATGTGAGCCTCATCTGTTTTTTCATGTGGATAAGGCGGTGCTTCGCACTGGTTTGGGGTTTCCTCCCAAGGTGGTGTCCAACCGTAACATCAATAAAGAAATAGTGGTTCCTTCTTTGAGTCCTAACCCTTCTTCTTCTAAGGAGAGGTTACTTCATAATCTGGATGTGGTTCGTGCCTTAAAGTTCTAACTACAGGCTACGGAGGATTTCAGACAGTCTACATCTCTTTTTGTGGTGTATTCAGGGAAGCGCAAGGGGCAGAAAGCCTCTTCTACTTCTTTGTCCTTTTGGTTGAGGAGCTTGATTCGCTTGGCCTATGAGACAGCGGGACATAAGCCTTTTCAGAGGATCATGGCTTATTCAACTAGAGCTGTGGCTTCGTCTTGGGCCTTCAAGAATGAGGCCTCTATGCAGCAAAATTGTAAGGCGGATACCTGGTCCTCCTTACACACTTTTACAAATTTTACGTTTTTGCTTCTGCGGAAACTGTTTTAATGAGAGAGGTTTTGCAGGCTGTGGTGCCCTCAGATTAGGGTCCGCCTTCTCCCTCCTGGCTTCATTCAGTGTCCTCTAGAGCTTGGGTATATGTTCCCAACATTAATAAATGAAGCCATGGACTCTCCTCCCCTTTAGATGGAAAACATAAATGATACTTACCTGATAATTTCATTTCCATCGAGGGGAGGAGAGTCCACGGCTCCCATCTGTATCTCCGATGGGCGGACCTAAATTTATTTCTTCTTCTGGTACCATTTATACCCTGATATTTCTCCTCCTGTTCCTTGTTCTCCCGGCAGAATGACTGGGGGATGAGGGAAGTGGGGGAGGTATTTAAGCCTTTGGGGTTCATAATTCCCAACAGTAATGAATGAAGCAGTGGACTCTCCTCCCCTCAATGGAAATTAAATGATCAGGTAAGCATAATTTGTTTTTGTGATTTAGACAGAACATACTATTTAAAACGTTTCCAGTTTACTTCTATTATCAAATTTACTTAGTTCCCATGATATTCTGTGCTCAAGAGATACCTAGGTATGCATCTAGAGCATTACATGGCAGTAAATAATGCTGCCACCTAGTGTTCTTGCAAATGAATAACATTCATGCAAAACTGCTGCCATATAGTGCTCCAGAAATGGGCTGGCTCCTAAGCTTACAATCCTGCTTTTCAACAAAATATACCAAAACGAAGAAAAGTTAATAGAAGTAAATTAGAACGTTGTTTTAAATTGCATGCTCTTTCTATATTATGAAAGTAAAAAATGGGTTTCATATCCCTTTAACTAAAAGCCATTAGGTAGCTCTCTTTTAGGCAGATTAGTTACCTAAATAATGTGTGGATTATAAGTTATACTTGGTAAATATGTCCTGCACTGATAAGAGCACAGTAATACAAAGTCACGCACAGGGCAAATATAATGCAGAGGTGGGTTTAAATGAAGCCCGTTTGTGTAAAACACTAGTTGCTAATGTGGGTATTAATTATATTTATTAAATGCCAATAATTATAATACTGTGTGAAGTTAATAAGAATGACACAAAAATAGACCCCACATGACTTAAGACATAAATAAAACCATCACAATATTTAATGCTCCTCTATACAAAACAATCTCCAGCATTCTCTATACAGTATATCATTTAGAAACAGAACAGGTCATTCATTAAATAATTGTGGTATAAACACTTTAACAGGTGCAAGATGCATGTTTAATAAATTCTTTTGACTTTTACAAAACCAGGAAAAATATGACAAATGATTAAAAACACAAAACAATTTAAAATAACAGTTACAAAAAATCAATTAAGTATTTACTTTAAAAGTTGACCAATTTTCCAATTAGCGTTATTACACAACAATAATATTGTATCTTCAAACCATCTGTTTACTAACAAAAACCCCTAACCGTAACATATATAATCTACAACTAGATTAAATTAAAATGATTTTGTTCTAGTCAATTAATTATATTCTTTCTATAAATAACTTGCTTACCTCCTTGGTAAGGCAAAAAATCACCATCTGTCCACAATAAAACAATATCATTAATGCTGCATAAACATTTACATTAATAGTATGTACTAATATGTTCTTATAAACTAGAATGTAATGAATTGACTTGAACCAACTTGTATGTATGTATGTATATATATATATATATATATATATACATACACACACACATTCTATATAAAAGCCCAAACATACTTATAGAAGCAATTTTAATATTATGCTGAATTATTAAGATATGTAATAATATACGTATTCTATAAACCTGATCAAGTTTTTTTTTTAAAGTCTGGATCGTGGAATATATTATCTGCTTATGCAGTCCAGGATGAAACATTTAAAAGGACATTCTAAAGCAAAAAATGTATGCGCTGATTCATAAACGGACAGCTTCCTTACACATGACGCCGCAAATCAATATTCCAGAAGCCTTAATAGCTGCACATACGAGCTTTTAAACCCACAGATTTATGTAAGAATGCATGGTACCCTTTATCTGCTGTTCTTCTCTCCAGAGGGTGCTTTTGAATTGTGCCCACCACCAGAAGTCCCCAAATCATGCATTATACTTATATATGATTTTCCTGGGGCCACAAAAGTAAGGCACACATTCTTACCTTTGCTTTTTCCTAAGGTCCCTAAAAACTTGTCCATCACTGCTTCAACTGATTAGAGTGTGCCTCTTTTTCATTGCATTTCCTGATGGCCGTTGATAGCCAATAAGAAGCAGCAATTACATATAGCTGACAATAACCAGCCAAGTCTTGCTTAGCACCTTAAAGCATTGTGAGACTTTACCTATGTGCTTAACATCTTTGTGGGAAATCGAATATATACTTAGCAAAAAAATACATGTTTTTTTACCAATGAGTCTGCATTTTTCTGCTTTAGAATGTCCCTTTAATTCTAGACGGCTTATAAAATAAGAACTGCTATTTGAATATTGACCTAAAATACAATGATTTAAGACTGGAGAGGTCTTACAAATATAAACATTGAATCTTTAATAAACTTGCACTTTTAAAACCAAATATTGAATTGTGCTTAAAAATATTTATAATTATCTGCATACAAGATATAAACAACCCAAGCAATCATGTTCATGCTATACTAAACAATTGCTGTAAACAAGATTCATTACCCAGTATTAAAGCTATCATCACAGGGTTTATGGTAACAGAAATACTGCTGCAGCAATTCTTATTATTGCCTAATAAGAAGTTAACCCTCGCATGACAGTGTGGTCATTCTGCTGCCTCGCCCTCTGGCATCTAATAGGTTAATCAGATTTCCCACAGCTGGATAAAATTATCTGCATAGAAACACTAACCCAAACCCAACATTCTCCAATAATTTTTAAAGAACTTTCTGATACAGAACCGTAAAATTAAGACATAAGAGTGTAGAACACTATATTTGACATTAGTTTGTATTGTTGCAAGCACATCAGTTGAGACTAACTGCATAATCCCTCAGTAGCCAACGGGTTACCTTACCAGAAAAGTCAGCATTTCTCTAGGACTTGAATGTAACATTTGTGATTTTGTTAATTTACTTAAAAGCTACTTTGAATATTTCCCTCTGTGTAACTTGGCTTTTGCAAGATACCGGCAGCACTGCTATTTTACATACAACACATTTATATGCAGTAACATACTCTGGAAGACCCTCTCCCCTTGTTAAGACTAGCAGCATGAGGAAAAAAAACTTCATCATTCTGATTTATCTCCGGGAGAAAGGTGATTTTTTTTCTCCAGACCTACAACCTTATGTCATAAGAATAGCATAATGCTTCACTCTTCTGTAGTGACTATCATTTACTTTCGCTATTGAAATACTTGTTTCATAATGGCCACATAATGGAGTGTCTTGTGCTAATGAATTGCAAAATATGGAACATTGCTAAAAACTATTGGATTGTAATGAGCAAAAAATGATAATTATGTCCCATTTATCAGATTTGTTACACATTTAGAACTTCAGCTGTGTTACTTTACGGTCAAGGAGGGCAGTAATCCTTGCTACTCAATATTTTATTGCTTTCATTGGCAGCGAATGGGGTAATATATACATCACCAATGTTTTACTATGCACATTAACCTGAGTAACTTGTCTAAAGGTGCCAAGCTTGTTCTCTTAAAAACCTGGCATATTTAATTTCCTAAAACATGCTGGATTACACAAGTTCTTGATTTATTTTATCCTTTATGTCACCACCCCACTGGTAAAAAAAAAATTCAGTATCTATAAGCTCCTATTTTCGCACACTCTCTGCATAGTCTTGAAAAATGTAAACTTAACGAGTCTTTCCTACACACTAAAAAAAATGCAGTACTCTTTGTGGCTTACACAGTATCTCTCCTAATATTAAACAATGCAGACTGTATAATGGTATTAGCATTTTCTCTCAATGGAGGTGACATTGCATGTAACTGAAACCCTGCAAGTCTCACACTGCAAACCCACGATGCTGGGAAATATTATAAAATCATTGTTAAAAAAAAATCTGCATATAAAAACGCCTTTTTTGCATTTCTTTAGATTTAGAAAAAATAAAACTTTAAGCAGTGTGAGAAAGGAATATTAAGATGCTTTAAAAGAAATGCCCATTTTGCTTTCTATTCTTCTTTTGTTTCGTCTTGGGATGAGTTGAGATCCTCAGGGATTTTCGAACCGTCGTCTGGGGACACTGGCATGCTGTCCACTTCATGTAATGATCCATTTCCAAAACCAGATTCTGAATTGATGTTTGCAAACTCAGCAGATGGCACTAAGGAATCTTCAGAAGATGGCCACTGATCCCCTATTGGCGGTGTCGATATCGAATCAAGGCCTTCCGAAACTTTGATTTGCTCTGTTAAAACATAATTGAGAAACATACCTGAATCCTAATATATTTTTTAGACTACATCACAGTGAACCATTCATTCTTTAAATACTTTGGGCTAGATTATGAGTGTCACGCTGTTGCGCGCGAGTATGATTTGTGTTTTTTTTTTTAAAGTTGTGCTCCATTGAAGTCTATGGGTGAATAAGCTAACGTAATAGCGAAAACTATCTTTCTGCGCGCTTCATGTTTTACACTTGCGCAAACTTTTTACTTTCAATTTGTAATAAAAGTGCAAGCCTCCGTCTAGTGAAGTTAACATGCGAGCGCAAAATAATACTCCACTCGTAATCTAGCCCAATATCAGAAGATTTTTTTAGCAGGGCCGGATGGGGAATAAAAAGCTGCCCTGGAAAAATTGGAGATCAGCACTATTTTCCGTTGAGTCAGTAGATTGCACAAGCCCCTTTTTCTCAAGTGGATAACTGAGATACTCCTTCCCTCCCAATATCTTTTTTCAGAATTAAATTATATTAGTTTGTAATAAAAAAAAAATGCTACATTGTTGTTATATAGTCACCCTACAACCCAATTCCATCCTTGACTCCTTTTCAGTTTGTGAAAATGAATATCCATAGTATGATCTGGAGAAGATACTCAAAATAATGTGTCACTCTGCTTCACAGTGTGACTGTACTAGACACTAAAAACCATTTAAAGCAGGGCTACTAAAAGGGTACACGGTCTAGGAAATTAAACTTATAAGGAAACACTTTGTGGCCCTATTAAGTATAGCTCAGAACCTCACCAGCAGCATCACCCCTTTAAATTGTAGATGGCCAGCCCCAGCTGCTACGGCAGGGAAATCACCTGGTATCCTGATGGGTCAAAAAGTATTTTTTATGACTTAAAGGGACATACAACTTAAAAAAAATATTTCGTGATTCAGATAAAACATATAGTTTAAAACAACTTTCCAATTTACTCCTATTATCAAATGTTCTTTGTTTTCTTGTTGTCCTTAGTTAAAAAGCAGGGACATAAGCACAGGAGTGTGCACGTGTCTACAGTACTATTTGGCAGCAGTTTTGCGACAATGTTATTTATTAGCAAGAGCACTATATGGCAGTACTATTTCCTATCATGTAGTGCTGCAGACATGTGCACGCTACCTATCAGGATATCTCTTTAACAAAGAATAACATGAGTACGAAGCAAATTTGATAATAGATGTCAATTGGAAATTTCTTTAAATTTGTATTCTCTATCTGAATCAAAGAAAAATTTTGGGTTTTCAAGTCTTTAACCCCTTAGTGACCAGACCATTTTTCAATTTTCTTATCCTTAAAGGGACACTGAACCCACATTTTTTCTTTTATAATTTAGAAAGAGCATGCAATTTTAAGCAACTTTCTAATTTACTCCTATTATCAATTTTTCTTCATTCTCTTGCTATCATTATATGAAAAAAGAAGGCATCTAAGCTTTTTTTTTGGTTTCAGTACTCTGGACAGCACCTTTTTATTGGTGGATGAATTTATCCACCAATCAGCAAGAACAACCCAGGATGTTCACCAAAAATGGTCCGGCATCTAAACTTACATTCTTGCATTTCAAATAAAGATACCAAGAGAATGAAGAAAATTTGATAATAGGAGTAAATTAGAAATTTGCTTAAAATTTCATGCTCAATCTGAATCACAAAATACATTTTTTGGGTACAGTGTCCCTTTAAGGACAAGGGCTATTTTTAGATTTTTGTGGTGTTTGTGTTTAGCTGTAATTTCCCTCTTACTCATTTACTGTACCCACACATATTATATACTGTTTTTCTCGCCATTAAATTGACTTTCTAAAGATACCATTATTTTCATCATATCTTATAATTTACTATAATTTTTTTTTTATAAAATGTGATGAAAAAAAAAAAAACTTTGACCCCCAAAATCTGTTACACATCAACAACCACCAAAAAACACCCATGCTAAATAGTTTCTAAATTTTGTCATGAGTTGAGAAATGAAATACCCAATGCTTACATGTCCCTTGCTTTTTTTTCCAAGTTAAAGGGCAATAAGTACAAGTAGCACTTTGCTATTTCCAAACCATTTTTTTTTCTTCAAAACTAGCAATAGTTACATTGTAACACTGATATCTGTCAGGAATCCCTGAATAACCCTTCAAATGTATATATTTTTTTAAAAGACAACCTAAGGTATTAAACTTGGGGTATTTTGACTCTTTTCATGCAACCATTTTACCACCAATCTATGCCAAAGTTTGAAGAAAAAAAAAATAAGTGGTGATTTTTTGACAAAATAGCAATTTAAGAATACATGTACTGAGAACGTTAAGGGTTACTGCCAAATAACACCCCAATATGTGTTCAGCAGCATCTTCTAAATACAGTGATTACCACCCATGAATAGGTTTGTCGGGTTCTCAGGGGGCTAAAAGGCCTTTTCTCTTGCAAGGTGTATCCAGTCCACGGATACAAAAAAAAACAGAATTTATGCTTACCTGATAAATTACTTTCTCTTGCGGTGTATCCAGTCCACGGCCCGCCCTGGCATTTAAGTCAGGTAAAAAATGTTTTTGTTTAAACTACAGTCACCACTGCACCCTATGGTTTCTCCTTTTTCTTCCTAACCTTTGGTCGAATGACTGGGGGGTGGAGCTAGAGGGGGAGCTATATGGACAGCTTTGCTGTGTGCTCTCTTTGCTACTTCCTGTAGGGAATGAGAATATCCCACAAGTATAGGATGAATCCGTGGACTGGATACACCGCAAGAGAAAGTAATTTATCAGGTAAGCATAAATTCTGTTATTTGTAGGAGGTGCATTCCAGTTTTCCAACTTGAAATTTTCACATCTGTCATCATGCACCCATGTCCTATTTGGGACATTTCTGAAGCTGGCCAATGTAATTTACCTCCATCAAACCATATATTTTTGAAAAGTAGACATACTACGGTATTTGAAATGCTGTTATTTTAACACTAATTCAACCACCAGTCTTTGTCAAACTTTTTGGGTAGTCATGTTTTGTGTTTTTTTCACACACGTATTTAGGCATGGATTCTCAGTTCCTGTTATGTGTTACTGACAAAAAACACCTCAATATGTGTTCAACAACATCTCCTGAGTACAGTGATACCACCCATGAATAGGTTTGTCAGGTTCTCAGGGGGCTAAAACGCCTTATATTTAGGGGGCGCATTACAGTTTTCAAACTTTAATTTTCACATCTGTTATCATGCACCCATGTCCTATTTGGAACATTTCTGAAGCTGGCTAATGTACTTTACCCCCATTAAACCATATATTTTTGAAAAGTAGATACCCTAGGCTGCTTGAAAAGCTGGTATTTTAACACTTTCTATGCATTAATTCAACCACCAGTCTTTGTCAAACTTTTGGGAAGTCATTTTGTTGTGTTATTTTTCACACACATTGTACTTTAGGCATGGATTCTCAGTTCCTGTTATGTGTTACTGTCAAAAAACACCCCAATATTTGTTCAGCAAGATCTCCCAAGTACAGTGATATCACCTATGCATTGGTTTGTTAGGTTGTTCAGGGTTTGCAATGCCAAACTTCTGACATGTGTTTGTAATTTTTTTCAAATTTAACATATCTTCTTTGCCTATCTTCTTTTGGAGGGGGGGGGGGGCTTTTTACTATACCCCAATTTATTTACTCACCATGAATGTGCATATATTTCAGAAGTTGAGACCCCAAGGTATTGTATATGGAGTGTTTTGATGCAACCGTTTTAGCCAAACAAAATTGGAGAGAGTGTATGGTGGTAATTTTTCAATTTTCATTTTTACACACACACATTGCTTTTTGACTATGATTTAGGAGAGCCTGTTGTAAGTTATTGCAAAGAAAAACACTCCAGATTGTTTTCTGCAAGGCCCCCATGCATAGGTTTAGTAAAAAAAAAAAAAAAACCCCACCAATTTTAGAACTTGCTCATAAAAATGGAGCAGTAAAATGTAAAAGTCTGGAGCAGTAACAGAAAACATTTTTTAAATTGCACCAATGTATGGTAGCGTTTGAAGCAGTCACCAATGCAGAGTCCAGGTTGTCCAAGGCAATCAGGACAGTAGAATATAGTATCCTTTCTCAGCCCCCTTTTATAACAGACTCTGCATTTTTTTGTGTGGTTTCTACTGTGTGGTAGTATGGGGAATTTTAAAAATAAAGTGGGTAGTCCTAATTCTGCTTTCCCCCATCACCACCCGGGGAGCAGGTGCATCTTGGTACAAAATCCCCGAAATGACCTGGAGCTGGAACTGATCCAGGGTCAATCTGAGACATCTTGCAATATGTAATAGAAAAAAACAACATATAAAGCAAAATTATCAAATTCCTTAAATGACAGTTTCAGGAATGGGAAAAAATGCCAATGAACAAGCTTCTAGCAACCAGAAGCAAATAAACAATGAGACTTAAATAATGTGGAGACAATAATGACGCCCATATTTTTTAGCGCCAAAAAAGACGCCCACATTATTTGGCGCCAAAAATGACGCCACATCCGGTGACGCCGACATCTTTGGTGAAAAAAAACGTCAAAAAAATTACGCACATACAAACAACTTCCGGTGACAAGTATGACGCCGGAAATGACTAAAAAAAATTTTGACGCAAGAATGACGCAATAAAATGAAGCATTTTCAGCCCCCGCGAGCCTAACAGCCCACAGGAAAAAAAGTCAAATTTAAGGTAAGAAAATTTTTTATTATTCAAATGCATTATCCCAAATAATGAAACTGACTGTCTGAAATAAGGAATATTGAACATCCTGAATCAAGGCAAATAAATGTTTAAACACATATATTTAGAACTTTATATAAAAGTGCCCAACCATAGCTTAGAGTGTCACAGAAAATAAGACTTACTTACCCCAGGACACTCATCTACATGTAGTAGAAAGCCAAACCAGTACTGAAACGAGAATCAGTAGAGGTAATGGTATATAAGAGTATATCGTCGATCTGAAAAGGGAGGTAAGAGATGAATCTCTACGACCGATAACAGAGAACCTATGAAATAGACCCCGTAGAAGGAGATCATTGAATTCAAATAGGCAATACTCTCCTCACATCCCTCTGACATTCACTGCACGCTGAGAGGAAAACCGGGCTCCAGCCTGCTGCGAAGCGCATATCAACGTAGAATCTAGCACAAACTTACTTCACCACCTCCATGGGAGGCAAACTTTGTAAAACTGATTTGTGGGTGTGGTGAGGGGTGTATTTATAGGCATTTTGAGGTTTGGGAAACTTTGCCCCTCCTGGTAGGAATGTATATCCCCATACGTCACTAGCTCATGGACTCTTGCTAATTACATGAAAGAAAAGTGAGTTTCATTTCGGGGTTTGCTTTTTTGTTCAACAAAAAGCGTTGTAGGTTGCAATTTGCATTAGATAAATTCAAACCTTTTTGTACCAGACCCTTGTCTTCCGCATAATTAGGTAGGGCTGTAGCAGCTGATCTGCCAGATCAAGCCCACCCATATGCCGGTCATAGGCCTTGATGCACACTGGCTTGCTTGTGACCTCAGCTCTGCCACGTACAGAGACCTCCACAGTCCTTTCAGTGTGGATGGTGCTGAGAATGTACTGTATACATCCTTCTTGACTCTATACTTGACTGCCAAGAGCTCCTCTTGGCGTAGAGCTGAGGTTTCCCCCCTTTGTAACCGGGTGCGTGACAGTTCTGGGAATCCTATACGGTTCTTACGGATAGTACCGCAAGCTACTGTATCAAAACAATACAGTATCTTGAACAAAAGGACACTTGTATAGAAATGATCAAGATACAAGTGGTACCCTTTGTTCATTAGGGGTTGAATTAGGTCCCAGACAATCTTTCCACTGGTTCCCATATGTTCTGTGCAACCTGGAGGGTCAAGGTGGGTATCCTTTCTCTCATACACCCGGAAGGCTTGAGTATACCCACTCTCGCTCTCACAGAGCTTATACACTTTCACTCCATTAGGCCTATTTATGAAGCCGTCAACCGCAAATACGCTGGAATTCCGCAGCGTAATTGTGGCGAGCTTGATTCGACCTATTTATCAAAGCCTACAGACCGCCAAAAGTTGAAATCTGTGACATAACATTCAATCCGACACAGATCGATGCTTACGTCATTACAGATGTTCCGAATACACATTCGGCACTATTTGACAACTTTTCCAATTTATCAAATAGTTAACCGGTACGCTCGCGGCTATTCCAGCACAGCGTACCTGGTTTTTAATCCGCCACCCTGGAGGCCGCGGATGCCATAGAAATCAATGGGAGTCTGAAAGCAGCGAAAGCTTTATATTCGATGCTGCCAGATATCCCATTGATTTCTATGCTAGAAAACCAGTAAAGTTTACACCCAACACCCTAACATAAGCCCCGAGTCTAAACACCCCTAATCTGCCGCCACCACCTACATAATATTATTAACCCCTATTCCGCTACTCCCGGACCCCGCCGCCACTAAAAGTTATTAACCCCTATCCCTCCGCTCCCGGACCCCACCACAACTAAATTAAATTATTAACCCCTAAACCCCTGGCCTCCCACATCACTACCACTAACTAAATCTATTAACCCCTAAACCGCCAGCCCCCCACATCGCCATAAACTAAATTAAGCTATTAACCCCTAAACCTAACAAGCCGCTAACTTTACATTAAAATTAAAACACTAAGTAACAAAAAAAACACAGTATCAAAAATAAAATCGAATTACATCTAATCTAATAGCCCTATCAAAATAAAATAAAACCCCCCAAAGAAATCAGCTTTTTTACCTGTAAAAAAAAAATACAAACACCCCCAACAGTAAACCGCCCCCCAAATAAAAACCCTATCTAAAAAAACTAAGTTCCCTATTGCCCTGAAAAGGGCATTTAGCTCTTTTACTGCCCAGACCCTACTCTAAAAATAAAACCCACCCAATAAACCCTTAACCACCAAGGACGTTCGCCATATGTCCTAAAAAAAAATACAGTTAATGACCGAGGACGTGTGGCGTACGTCCTTGGTCTGGAAAGCAGCTGGAAGCGATCCTGCTCGCTTCCAGCTGCTTTCCGGTTATTGCAGTGATGCCTCGATATCGAGGCATCCTGCAATAACCCCCCTTGGCCATCCGATGCAGAGAGAGCCACTCTGTGGCCCTCTCTGCACCGGACATCGGTGGCCGGTATCGTTGGTAGGTGGGAGCGAGTCTGGGAGGCCATCAATGGGCCGAGGGGAGGGGGCGGGACAGACGGGGGCGGGCGCGTGCACGGGGCGGGTGCGAACCGCTATACTGCAGAAAAACAAAGTTGCTAAAAGTAAAAAAAAATATATATTTACAAATTGCATCTAAGGGATCTGGAAGGGGTGGGGAAGCTACACTACAGAAAAGGGCAATTAAAAAAAACAACATACTTTTTTTTTACTAAACTGCCAGTACCCAAGATGGCACCCATTATGGCAGAGGGGAAGGATTAGAGAGCTGTTTGGTTGGGGGCTAAGTGGGGATCCTACACAGCAGCATATGTAAATATGCTTACAAAAAAAAAAAAAAAAAAGCCCAAATATACCTTTTATTTTAGTACTGGCAGAGTTTCTGCCAGTACTTAAGAGGGCGGGGACAATTGTGGGGTGGGGGAGGGAAGAGAGCTGTTTGGGAGGGATCAGGGGGTCTGATGTTCAGGTGGGAGGCTGAGCTCTATACTAAAGCTAAAATTAACCCTGCAAGCTCCCTACAAGCTACATAATTAACCCCTTCACTGCTAGCCATAATAAACGTGTGATGAGCAGTGGCATTTGGCGGCCTTCTAATTACCAAAAAGCAACGCCAAAGCCATATATGTCTGCTATTTCTGAACAAAGGGGATCCCACAGAAGCATTTACAACCATATGTGCCATAATTGCACAAGCTGTTTGTAAATAATTTCAGTGAGAAACCTAAAGTTTGTGAAAAAGAGATAGTTTTTTTTTATTTGATCGCATTTGGCGGTGAAATGGTGGCATGAAATATACCAAAATTGGCCTAGCTCAATACTTGGGGTTGTCTACTACACTACACTAAAGCTAAAATTACCCATAAAAGCTCCCTACATGCTCCCTAATTAACCCCTTCACTGCTGGGCATAATACACGTGTAGTGCGCAGTGGCATTTAGCAGCCTTCTAATTACTAAAAAGCAACGACAAAGCCATATATGTCTGCTATTTCTGAACAAAGGGGATCCCAGAGAAGAATTTACAACCATTTAAGCCATAATTGCACAAGCTGTTTGTAAATAATTTCAGTGAGAAACCAAAAGTTTGTGAAAAAATTAGTGAAAAAGTGAACGATTTTTTGTATTTAATCGCATTTGGCGGTGAAATGGTGGCATGAAATATATCAAAATGGGCCTAGATGAATACTTTGGGATGTCTACTAAAAAAAAAAATATATACATGTCAATGGATATTCAGAGATTCGAATATGAAAAATAATGGCTTGGAAATAGCAAAGTGCTACTTGTATTTATGGCCCTATAACTTACAAAAAAAGCAAAGAAGATGTAAACATAGGGTATTTCTAAACTCAGGACAAAATTTAGAAACTAGCATGGGTGTTTTTTGGTGGTTGTAGATGTGTAACAGATTTTGGGGGGGTCAAAGTTAGAAAAAGTGTGTTTTTTTCAATTTTTTCCTCATATTTTATAAAAAAAAATTATAGTAAATTATAAGATATATGATGAAAATAATGGTATCTTTAGAAAGTCCATTTAATGGCGAGAAAAACTGTATATAATATGTATGGGTACAGTAAATGAGTAAGAGGAAAATTACAGCTAAACACAAACACCGCAAAAATGTAAAAATATCTTTGGTCCCAAATGGACAGAAAATGGAAAAGTGCTGTGGTCATTAAGGGGTTAAATAAACCTAACACTAACCCCCGTCAATCCACTTACAGTATCAACCCTCAAGAGGAAGAAGAAATAAGCTCTACATAGAGAACCAAATAGAACGAGAGAACCCCCTATGGAGCATCAAAGAGGGGAAAATACACCTCTGAGAAAAGGAACCGGGAAAAAGACTCCAAAAAGGTCACCCATCCTCCCTTCATCAAGAGAGGCAAAACCTAGTTCCTAAAGAAAACTGCCATAGCAGAATTCAAACTCCAAGTCAACAGCTTTGCAAAGCAGGATATTAACTTGTAGGCCATTGGGACCGCATACGATCCAATATCAGATGCCCAACCAAGACGATTTAACCAGGACCAGCCTGACATCCAGGATAGAAGTGCTTCCACTGGACCGAAAAACAACCTCTTGAGAAGAAGAAAGAAGAGAGGTAACTAGTACCCAAACAGGACCAGCCTGTTAGTCAGGATACAACAAATCTGTACAAACCGCAAAAGAACAGAGATAACTATACCCAACCAGGACCAGCCCGATATGAATATACAACATATCTGTTCAAGGATCAAACAGAAAATTCAAAATTTCTAGCAGGATCAGAAAACTGAGAATAATAAACAGAAAAAACTTATAAGCTCTGAAGCTTAAACATAGTCTCAGACATATTGAGGGAAGTTCACCCTGACCAGAGACAACCTTCTTGTTTTTGTTATCCATCAATCGCAACATGCAAAATCACTAATACCAGAATCCCAGAGCGACAAGTCTTCCTAAGAAGATTTTCAACATAATCTCACGCTCAAAAAATAAAAACTTATCCTAACCAGATTATAAGAAAAAGAAAATAGGCAAGCGCACACATGAGAATGCCCAAGGGAAAGTGAAACCAACAGGTCCCGCCCGTCATGTGACACAATTCCTCAAGAGCTCCAAACTGGGAATCTGATACAAAAGGATAACAATATATAGACGATAATGAATAGGATCACCATCCCTCCAGTCGTCTAAACAAGCTCACTATCTGAATCAGCAGACTGAGATTCAGCTGACGGATCAGAATTAGGATCCTCCAACATCGCCAAAACTTCTCTCAGAATCGCAGCGAGCCATTCTAAATTTAAAAGCAAAATTCACATCCGTCTGAGTATCCGAGGTCTCCGACCATAAAGGTAGTACCTCTCAAGCCTCAGAGGAGACCGCTTCCCCAGAAGACTGATCGGATACCAAAGACCTCTTAAATGCCGGACCTTGGGCAGGAGTACACGGATTAAGCCTTCACTTGCACGTGGCAGGAAGATGCAAATGTGCTAAGGCCAGAGATATGGCCATACAAAACCGTGCAGTAACTTTTGGTGGAAAAAGGCCTCCTTCAGGAGAAGGGGTAATGGTATGCGGGGCAACTGCCTGTGTAGGAACCGAAAATGATAGGGATGGCACCTCACGGGATGCTGAATCCTTAGATGGCTCAGTGGTCTCTAACGTTCCAACATGGGGAGATGAGAACACTCTATTGCGGCATACGGAACATAACTGAGAGGGCTGGGTTACCCGGGCCTCCTCACAATATACACAGGTATCAAAATCTGAATTAGAGGAAACCGCCTCTAAGATATCAGAATCCTCCATAACTCGACTAAGTAGATTATGGTTAAAAAACAACTGACACCTTACACCCCCAATGGCTGGGGCACTCACCACCTACTATGACCCAGATAGTAAGAGAAAACGGATCCTCTCTGCAGTCGCACGGTCATAAATACGGAAATGGGAAAACAAATGTGACCACACCCGGTCACATGGTGCAACGTGCAGGATTCACTTCCGCTAAGAAAAGCGTGACAGTCCATAAAACTGCCCAGCTCGAAAATAACCTGTACGTTCCGTAAAGCCCTATGAGCCCCAAACGTCACCTACACATAAGCAGTCAACATCACATAACAAACATCATTAAAGCCCCCCACTGCTCAA
Organism: Bombina bombina; assembly: GCF_027579735.1. NCBI lineage: Eukaryota > Metazoa > Chordata > Amphibia > Anura > Bombinatoridae > Bombina > Bombina bombina. Next base: position 170,703,981 of record NC_069503.1, on the reverse strand, counting down.
TAATCCCCCTCCGGAGATATTAACCCTTCCCTTGATTCCATAAAGATAAAGGAGTCCCATTGAGACCCTGTCTTCTAACGTTACAAGTGTGTAAAAATTGAAACGATCTTACCGGAATCTATGCCGTGGAACAGCAACACAGTCCTTCAAACTTGACAGATTGTAGCAGCACTTCTGACATGGACTTGAGTGCAGAAAAGCAGGCAGCAAAACTCGTCAACGCTGATTGCTTATGGAGCTGTTAATATGAGTCGGGATGGTTTCGCAGAAAGACTCTCCCTGCATCTCCAGACTCTAACCTTCATCAATGCTCTCACTGAGAGGCTGACAAGACTACTTAAAACTCCAGTCCCATCTCGAAGAGTACTACCCTCCATAAGGAACTTCCGTTATCTTCAGACACTTCTCTGTCAACCTCCTGTGACGAGAGGCAAAGAATGACTGGGAGATGAGGGATGTGGGGGAGGTATTTAAACCTTTGGCTGGGGTGTCTTTGACTCCTCCTGGTGGCCAGGTTCTGTATTCCCAAAAGTAATGAATGCAGCTGTGGACTCTCCCTATATTTAGAAGGAAACCAAGGCACCTTTGGTTCAGTCTGGAGACCTAATGCTAACTGGAACAAGACAAAGCAGGGTAAGAAATCTATTCCTACTACTACATGAAGGTGCAGCCTCCGAACCAGAGTATCTGGTAGGGGGTAGATTAAGCCTTTTTCAGGGGGCTTGGTTTCAGTCTGTTCTAGACCACTGGATTATGAATATAGTTTATCAGGGATATCGAATAGGTGGACGTTCAGATGTCCAGCTGCCCTCCTTGGCCTCTACCTTTGCGGTCAGACCTTCTGTCTCAAGGTCCGTTTTTCCATCCAGATCTCAAGTTCTGAATATAGTTTCTCAGGGATATTGAATAGGTTTTAGAAAAAGGCCTCCCAGTGGAAGTTTTTTCTGTCCAATGTTACAATGAATCCTGTAAAAGCTCAAGCTTTCTTCTCGTTTGTCTCAGATTGTTCCAGTTCCTTTGCAGGAACAGGGGATGGGATTTTATGCAAATCTCTTTATTGTTCCAAATAAGGAAGGTTCTTTCAGACCAGTTCTAGATCTGAAGGCTTTGAACAGGTCTGTAAGGATTGCAATCTTTCAGAATGGAAACCAATCAGACTATTCTGCCATTTGTTTAGCAAGGTCAGTTTATGTCCACAATAGATTTAAAGGATGCTTACCTTCATATTCATATTGACAAAGATTTATTTCCAGTTTCTAAAGTTTGCCTTTCTGGACAGTCATTTTCAGTTTGTTGCTCTTCCATTTGGTCTGGCTAAAGCTCTTTTTGTCTGTGATCAGATCTCAGGGTATTGCAGTGTTTCCATACCTGGACGACATCTTGGTTCAAGCTCCATCTTTTCCTTTAGCAGAATCCCAAACCAGTCGACTCTTGTTGTTTCTTCAACAGCATGGTTGGAAGGTCAATTTTCTAAAAAGTTCTTTGGTTCCTCAGACAAAGGTTTCTGAGTTATCTGCTCTTTCTTGTGATAAATACTTCTTATAATTGGTACTGATGTGTTCAGCTAGCTCCCAGTAGTGCATTGTGTCTCCAGAAGTAAATTAAAATGTGTTTAAAATTGTATACCCTCTCTGAATCATGAAAAAAAAATTGTGTTTCATGCCCCTTTTTAAGTTTACCACAAACTTATTTTTTTTACGTTACATAATTAAACATTTTATAGAACAATCTCAATTTGTTTTAAGTCCCTTTAAGACTCCTTCAGCCAGTAGTTTTCAAAGCAAGTTCACATTCTACATTTTGTCGTAAACAAAACCTTGGAAGACAGGAACCTTGGAAGCAGAATACTAGAAATAACATCATACTCAGCCATTAAAGAGATGTGACTATATGTATTAATTCTTAGTTATAATAATGCATTTCAGATTAAGAATATTTTCAGAATTTATCACCTTTTGGGATTGATCACAATCCTTAAAAGAAAAAACTTATCAAATGATTTATCAACTAAAATCCCCATGGTACTTTAATAGTGATTTCCTGTTAAACAGCCCAGTTTTTCAGTTTGCAACACCATTGTGCTGAGGAGATACAAAATAGCCCCTCCCTGAACCATCTAGCCAAACCCCCAACTGATCAGTAACTCCTTCAAACTGCTTAACTCCGTTTACAGAACCCACAAGACTTCAATATCACCATGCAAACTCATTAAGGATAAGCATTCACAGCCCCATATTAATTTGTTGCTGGAACTACCACTGGGCACGTGTACATGATTTTTAACATATGTACCAGTATACAGTAACAAAACCAAACAAGTCACACAGTGAGTCTCATTGATGCTGAAATTATCTTGTTCTCTTGTTTTAGTCTTCTGGGCACTTATTAAACACAGACAGAAATGTACATACCTATATAAGCATTAAGCTCATCTGGACTGAGGAATTGTTCTGTTCCTGCAGTTAGGTTAAGTGATGCTGGAGATGTCATATCGATCAGTTTTGTTAAGTCCGGAATTTCTGGTAACTTAAGCTCAGAGGCATCTATAAATCCTGAAAGCATAGTTTAATACAAGTTAGGGGGTAGAGAGAGAGGCATGATAAATGGGCCAAATAAAGAGAGTGTCATGAAAGGGATCAGAATTCTGATTTGATTTTGAATACATGGTGCTAGCCCTTTCCAAATCCACTTGGGGAAGAAAAAAAACAGGGGGGGGGGGACAGAGAAAAAACAAACAAAAAAACATTAAATACTTGCACCAAAATTCATCCTATATTTCAGAAATATCTTTTTTATTTTGATACATTGTAAGTAATGATTAGCCACGACATTAAAGGCACATAAAACCCAAGTTTTCTTTCATGATTTAGATAGATCATACAATATTAAACATTTTATCCAATTTACTTCTGTTATAAATTGTCTTTGTTTTCCTTTGTTGAAAAGCAGTAAGGCAAGCTCAGGAGTGTGCACGCATCTGCAGTATAGTATGGCAGCAGTTAAGCAACAATGTTATACATTAGCAAAAGCAGTAGATGGCAGCACTATTGTCTGTAATGTAGTGTTCCAGACATGTGTACGCTATCTATCTAGATATCTCTTCAACAAAGAATACGAAGAGAATGAAGCAAATTTGATAATAGAAGTACATTGGAAACTTTTTTTTTTAAATTGTGTTCTCTGAATCATAAAAGAAAAAAAATGTGGGTTTCATGCCCCTTTAAAAATATAAACAAAATACGACTAGTGCTTGCCAACAGTGATCATTATCACTATGACAATCACTTGATAGCCTTATCTGAATGATGGGGCCTCCCCTCTTTCAAACGAGGGATTGTGCGATATATTTCTATGCTTATAGGATAAGGCCCTGTAGGTTTGACAGAACCCTAAACATAGGATCAGTTTTGTGAGGTATTTTTCATTGTTTTGATTATCATCTGGCAGCTGCATAAACACAGGGCCACTTATTTACACATTACTACTTTCAAATAAAGTCCCACTGTATATATTGTATAATAGCTTTATAATGTGGTTGCATTTACCATGGTAGTTGTTTGACAGACCCTGAGCATCTAACCTCCACAAGAGGGAAGTCAAACTAGTACTGCTGCTAGAAAATTTAAAAAAAAAAATGGGTGGGTCTCGTGGACTCTCACCACCATGAAAGAAATTAACTTATCAGGTAAGCATACATTTTGCTTTCTTTCATAAAGTGGTGAGAGTCCACGAGCCATTACTCCTGGGAGCTAATAGCCAAGTATTTTGGGCAGGACAACACCTAATTTCTAGACACTGCTGCCGGGAAGACTTTCCTACCAAAACCACTTTGAAAAAGCAAAAGCATCAACGTAGAAACATTTTGTAAAGGTATGTAAGGATGACTAAGTTGCTGCCTTGCAAATTTGTTCAATAGAAGCCTCATTTTTGTAAAGTCAGGCAGAGGAAGCTGATCTAGCAGAATGGGCAGTAATGCATTTTAGGGGTGACTTTCCCGCCTACAAGTAAGCCATGTGAATCAAGAGTTTTATCCAAGATGGTAAAGTGATGGCTGTGGCCTTCTGGTCTTTGTGTGGACCCGAGAAATGAATAAACAAATTAGAGGATTGCCTAAAATCCTTTGCAGCCTGTAAGTAGAATTTCACTGCTCTCACTACATCTAAATTATGTAGGAGACTTTCTTTAGAATTACATGGATTAGAACCAAGAGAAGGAACTACAATTTCCAGATTGATGTTATCAAAAGAAACCACATTTGGAAAATGTATAAATCAAATTTAGTCCGTAATACTGCCTTATCCTGGTGGAAAACCAGATAAGAAGGATCACAAGAAGAGCAGACAATTAAGAAACTCTTCTGGCAGATGACATTGCTAAATGAAACAATACGACAGGCTCAAAAAGGTGTGATGAGAGCTTTTATTTGATCTGAGATATCACTCTTGGCAGCATAACAGTTGGAGGCAAGCAAGATGAAATGACCAGGGAGCTGCTAGAGCATCTACAAACTCCTCCTGTAGATCCCTGGATTTGGCAAAATATCTGTGAAGTTTGTTGTTCAAACGAGAAGCCATCAAATCTTCTGGTAGACCTCGTTGATCCAAAATCTGATTGAAAACTAGATGTAAAGAAGTCCCTTTAAGAAGTTTCAAACAGTTTTGAAAATCTTCATGTAAAGAATCCTTTGAGATCTGAACAGAAAGATTTTTAAACCAAAGAGTAGCAGCCGCTGCAACACAAGCAATACTGATAGCTGGTTTAAGCATGTAACCCTGTTGTAGACGTACTCTTCTGTGAAAAGACTAATTTTCTATACGCATGGTCTTTTTAAAAGATGTACTATCCTCTAAAGGAATAGTAGAACATTCTGATCAAGTGGAAATGGCACTATCCACCTTAGGTCTGGTTTCCTAAAGCCTTATGCTAGAAGACAGAAAGGGAAACATTCTCCTGAACACTGAGGATGGATAAAAGAAAAACAGGATTAGACCACTCTGGAAACTATCTCACTATCGCCTCTGGAACAGGAAAAAACGTCTGGCGCTTTAACAGAAGGTTTGAAAATAAAATCCAATTGATTCATGGATTTTACTTCAGAAGGCTTAGGGTCTTGTATCCCTAAATTACATAACATTTCCTTTAGAGCTGCAACAACTAATCGATATAAACGATAATAATCGATTATTAAAATAGTTGTCAACGAATTTCATAATAGATTAGTTGGTTTGCAATTAGTTGGTCTGTGCACAACACCAGCTGCTTCACTCCAATGAACTCCTGCACATGGTAAGGTGTTTTATGGTTATGTCCATAGCCTAAAGGACGTCTACAGACATTTACTTTTCACTTTTTCAGGACAGTATAAGTTTACAACTACTCCTGGCTTATGTGCAACCCAGAAATAAACTAGGAGTCATCATTTGGATTGTTTATATTAAATCCGGTAAATTGGGACTATGCTTTGCATGATATAGTTCCGAGCTGGTTATTTACACCTAGCTCTAGATTGGTGAGAGTTGTTATTTGAATTGATGTGCACTATTATCTGTTTGCACTATTAGCGGATTGCTTGCTATTGCTGATTATATGTTCTGTATAGATAAATGTGTGCTTTGTCCTGTTATTGATATAGATATTCATTAGCGCTTTTGACTTTTTTTTTATATATATATATATATATATTTTTAATTAAATTGTAATATGTACCAAATTCAACCTCTATAATTATATATTTGTTATTTTAAGAGCGGACTAGATATTTTTTCACCTAACCTTATAGCTGGTTATTTACCATCACATATAGATATTCAAGATATTTTTTATGCTAGAATGAAGTCTAGGCCAAGGAGGAAAACACTTTGCATTGGTGGAAAGTTAACAAAGATAAATATCCCACAGTGGTGAAATTGACAAAAACCCTACTTATGCATCTCAGGCACCTAAACACCATCTAAATGCCTCTTTTCTGCTGCAGGCAAAATAGCTGCAAAAAGAGAGCCAGCTTTAGCCAGGAGCATGTGGACATGTTAACATTTTTGCATTTCAGTGCAAAGTTTCCAAAAGAGTGAATAACAGAATGTTACTTCTTTCTAGTTCTTCCTCTTTTGAAACCCTTATAAAAATTTGTTATGCTGCTTACAAATTGGACAAACAGTTGTCAATGTAAAGTTTTAGTCTGAAGTTTATATTTGTAACACTCAGTATGTGGATTTTATTTTAGATAGTCATTTTTTTATCCGATTAGTCGATTAATTAAAAAAAATAATCAGCAGATTAATCGATTATGAAAATAATCGTTAGTTGCAGCCCTAATTTCCTTAGTATAGTGGAAAGATGTTCAAGCTTTAAAATAAAATAGATGGATTCTGTATCCTGATTAGCAACTGAGTTCACCTTCAGAAGACAGATCTGAGGTGTTAAAATCCGAGTCAGGCATGGCTGTTAACATCTCAGGTACGTGCAATAATTTAAAATCCTGTACCAAGTTCTGAATAACTCTCTTGTACAGTAAACAGAGGGAAGAGCAGCATTAAATTGGTTAGGAGAGCCAAATAAGAATTGCAAATACATGGTCAGTGGCTCTATCCTCTAAATAATAAAACATAAAAAGAATTGGGGACAATTCCAGTAAAAATCCAGGAATCTAAAAAGGACAAATAGGACACCGAATAGACTCTCTTAGTGAAATGAAAAACATTTTACGTGGCTCTATGAAATAATAAACTTACCACCTCAACACTGACATGCAGTGCACTGGAATACAGGTAGAAATGGCCTTTGCTACAAAGATAAAATACTGTAATAAAACTGTATGCATAATATAGTGCAGTGGTAAAAGGTAGTACCATGCTGTCAAAGTAAACTGTAAGCTGCAAAATAAACAAAGACGCATAAAGCATGCTAACCCGAATTTCCCTCTGTTGCTCGTTAGGGGGGGCGATTCCTAAGGTGAAAGTAGCTGATGCACGCTAAATGAGCACGCTCTGTTCAACTGAAAAGAACAAAATAAAAAATGACTGTTAAACCTAAAGAAAAAAAATCGAGCAAAGAAGTTGGCGGGCGTTTCCACAGTGCAAGCAGCAATATAATTACTGAAAATAAAGAAATATATTATAAAACTAGTGCAAAAACAAAATTTATGCTTACCTGCTAAATGTATTTATTTCTTGACACGGTGAGTCCACGGATCATCATTACTGTTGGGAATATCACTCCTGGCCATTAGAAAGGAGGCAAGGAGCACCACAGCAAAGCTGTTAAGTATCACTTCCCTTCCCACAACCCCCAGTCATTCGACCGAAGGAAAAAGGAGAGAAAGGAAGCAACACAAGGTGCAGAGGTGCCTGAGGTTTATACGTCAAAAACCTGTCTGAAAAATACAGGAAGGGCCGTGGACTCACCGTGTTAAGAAATAAATAAATTTATCATCAGGTAAGCATAAATTTTGTTTTCTTTCTAATGACATGGTGAGTCCACGGATCATCATCAATTACTGTTGGGAATCAATACCCAAGCTAGAGGACACAGATGATAAGGGAGGGACAAGACAGGGAACCTAAACAGAAGGCATCACTGCTTGAAAAACCTTTCTCCCAAAAGAGGCCTCAGCCGAGGCAAAAATATCAAATTTATAAAATTTTGAAAAAGTATGCAGAGAGGACCAAGTTGCAGCCTTGCAAATCTGTTCCACAGAAGCTTAATTTTTGAAGGCCCAGGAACAAGAAACAGCCGTCGTGGAATGAGCCATGATTATCACAGGAGGTTGCTGTCCAGCAGTTTCATAGGCCAAGCAAATTATACTCTTCAGCCAGAAAGAAAGAAGTAGCCGTAGCTTTCTGACCCTGGCGTTTCTCAGAGAAAACGACAAACAAAGCCGAAGACTGGGGAAAATCCTTAGTCGCCTGCAAATAGAATTTCAACGCACGCACCACATATAGGTTGTGCAACAAATGCTCCTTATGAGAAGGAGGGTTAGGACACAAAGAAGGAACAACGATTTCCTGATTAATATTCCTATCCGAAAATACTTTAGGAAGGAAAACTAACTTAGTACATAGAACCACCTTATCAGGATGAAGGATAAGATAAGGGGAATCACACTGCAATGCAGAGAGTTCAGAGACTCTCCGAGCAGAAGAAATGGCAACAAGAAACAAAAACCTTCCAAGATAACATCTCAACATCTAAGGAATGCATAGGCTCAAATGGAGCTTGCAGAAGGACTTTAAGAACAAGGATAAGACTCCAGGGAGGAGTAACAGGTTTAAACACAGGCCTGATTCTGACTAAGGCCTGACAAAAATATTGCACATCAGGTACAGCCGCCAGACGCTTATGCAACAAATAGACAGGCAGATATTTGACCCTTCAAAGTACTCGCTGACAAACCCTTCCTGGAGAAAGGACAAAATCCTAGGATCCTGACTCTACTCCACAAGAAACCTTTGGACTCATACCAGTAAAGATATTTACGCCATATTTTATGGTAAATCTTTCTAGTCACAGGCTTACGAGCCTGGATCAAAGTCTCAACGACCGACTCCGAGAACCCACGCTTAGATAAAATTAAGCGTTTAATCTCCAAGTAGTCAGTTTTAGAGAAGTGAGATTTGGATGAAGGAAGGGACCCTGAAATAGGTCCTTCCTCAGAGGGAGTTTCCACGGCACCGCCAGCGCATCTATCAGGACGGCCTGTAGATCCCTTTACCTCGAACCGTACCTCGGGAGCTTGGCATTCTGCCAAGATGCCATGAGATCTAGCTCTGGCCGCCCCATTTGAGGATCAAACTGGAAACCACCTCCAGATGGAGTTCCCACTCCCCGGAATGAAAAGTCTGTCTGCTCAGAAAATCTGCTTCCCAATTGTCCACTCCTGGATTGTGGATCACAGATAGACAGCAGTTGTGGGTCTCCGCCCATTGAATACTTTCAGTCACCTCTGACATTGCCAAGGAACCCCGAGTTCCTCCCTGGTGGTTGATGTAAGCCACCGATGTTAAGTTGTCCGACTGGAACCTGATAAACCGGGCTAAAGCTAACCGAGCCTTTATGTAGTAACCCATCCTAACAGAATGAATTTGTTTCTTGAGACATCTTCCTTATACTTATAGTTTCACATATACATATTTTAGATTTTATATCCAGATTGTTCCCTTTTTATATGAATGAATTTTTTATATGAATTAATTTTTTATATGAATTTTTTAATCGTTATTTTAGATTCTGTCATTAATCAATAGTTACCAATTACTCAGTCATCAATTAATATTTATCATTCAGCACATTGGCATATATAAGAATTCACCCAACTTAATTTATCTATCCAATTTTAAATCTATATCTTGTGTATTAATTGTTTACTGCTAGCTCCCATTACAACTACATCTTGGTAATGAGTATATCTTAAGGATGTTATAACATCTTGAGAGGTTAATATTCAAGAATTTCCTTGTTAAATTTCGTATATCTACATCAAATAGACTGTAAAAAATGTTTTCTTCATTGTATCTAAATGGTCATTATTTATAAATTTTAATTAAATGGGTAAGCTTTTTATTTGTCATTTTTTATAAATTGCAATTGACTCTATGAATGAATATTCTTAATGTATGTTGTGCATGTATTTGATTTAGTTGATACTACAAAAAAGACACAGACCGGTGCTATACGATTGTGCAGCCTCACTTTCAGGCCATTGACTAACTTACAGCCAATGAAATCATCTCTCCTGGAGGTGCGCCTGACCTGGGTCTTTTTAAAAAGGATACACAACCAGATTGTTTTATACTTCTTGATAAAGTCAGTTCGCAGCCTGAGGAAACGCATTGAGGCCGTGCTACCACCATATCCGGGACACTGCAACTCTGGTGCTGATTACAGTGTATCCCCCGACACGGCGAGTCCCCTTACGGCTTTCCGGAAGCTCTCCAGAGGACATAGCCGACGGGGTGACGAAGAACACACCCACAAGCCTCAGGAGTAAAGGACTCGAACTTGGTGATAGTGCTTTTAAATTTTGTTCATCCTCTACGTGTGATTTATACACTTTTATTTTTGTTCCATTAAACGGTGTTACACTTAGAGTGGGATGCGCTTTGTGTCTTCTTTTGTCTTCCAGCTCTCCTCATGATCAGGAACATAGCCCTGTATCTCACTCTGGAGCTGCACCCACTTGCTACACTGAACTTGGGAAGTATTTTAACCCCTTGTTATTTCGTTCTCTTTTTTCAACTGTATTGTTGTTACTAGTCTGTAGAGGCATTTATATTGCTGTATAATCTATTTAACTATATAACAGGTGTTATGCAGACTGGTATATAACTTGCTATTCCTTCATTTAATTTTATATTGTATAAGGTTGGGTGCTAATCGCCTGTTGTTGTCTTGGTTCAAGCCAAAGCACAGAGTCACTTTATTGGCTAATATATCTACACCCCATTATACTTACTTCTATTTGATCATATTCCCATTTGGGTTAATTAGATATTACTAGATTCCTCTAAGACCAGAAGTGGAATTTAGTTTTTACTGGGAAGCGCAGTTTTTTGGTCAAATTTTTTTTTAAAGCTAACCGAGACCAGGCCAGTAGAGCACTGAAGATCGCTCTCGGCTCTAAGATGTTTATGGGGAGGACTGACTCCTCCCGAGTCCATAGACCCTGAGCCTTTAACGAGCCCCAGACTGCTCCCCATCCCAGCAGGCTGGCATCTGTGGTCACAATCACCCAGGTAGGTCTGTGGAAGCAGGTTCCCTGGGAGAAGTTTTCCTGAGACAACCACCACAGAAGAGATTCTCTTGTCACCTGATCCAGATATATTCGTGGAGACAGATCCACATAGTCCCTGTTCCATTACCTGAGCATGCATAACTGCAGAGGTCTGAGATGGAACCGAGCGAACGGAATGATGTCCATGGCAGCTACCATCAGAATAAATACCTCCATACATTGAGCCACTGACGGCCGATGAAAGGTCTGAAGGGCAAGGCAAGAGTTGAAGATCCTTGTGTTTCTGACCTCTGTCAGAAATATCTTCATTAATAGGGAATCTAATATGGTCCCCAAGAACACTACTCTTGTAGTTGGAACCAAGGAACTCTTTCCCAGATTCACCTTCAATCTGTGGGACCGAAGGGAAGACAACACGATCTCCCTATGAGAGTTTGTTTGTTGAAAAGACTGCGCCTGAACTAGAATGTCATCCAGATATGGCGCCACTGCCATGCCCCGAGACCAGATTACCGCCACCAGAGCCCCCAGGACCTTTGAGAAAATTCTGGGAGCTGTGACAAGGCCGAATGTAAGAGCCACAAACTGAAAGTGCTTGACTAGATAAGCGAATCTCAGAAACTTGTGATGATCCCTGTGGATGGGAACATAAAGGTATGCATTCTTTAGGTCTATGGTTGTCATGAACTGACCCTCTTGAACCAAGGGAAGAATGGAACATATAGTTTCCATCTTGAAGGACGGTACTCTAACAAAACTTGTTTAGAAATCTTAGGTCTAAAATTGGTCTGAAAGTTCCCTCTTTCTAGGGAACCACAAACTATTTATCTGGTCTACAGATAATCTTGAGTGGAGGAACCTGTCTCTGGGAGGAAAAGTCTTGAACTCTAGTTTGTACCCCTGGGATGCAATGTCCACCGCCCAGGGATCCGGAACATCCAGAATCCAGGCCTGAGCGAATAAAGAAAGTCCGCCCCCTACTGGATCCTTTTCCGGATCGGGGGCAGGCCCTTCATGCTGACTTTGAATCATTTGCGGGCTTCTTAGATTGCTTCCCCTTGTTCCAAGACTGATTAGACTTCCAGGAAGGCTTGGTTCCTGCTTGGAAGAGGGGGGGGGAGGCTTACCTTTAAAGTTTCGAAAAGAACGAAAATTACTCTGACGCTCTTTCTGTCTATTCCTCTTATCCTGAGGGAGGAAATTACCTTTTCCTCCTGAAATATCAGAAATAATTTCGGCCAAGCCCAGCCCAAACAAGGTCTTACCTTTGTAGGGAATCGCCAAAAGTTTGGACTTAGATGAAACATCCGCAGACCAGGATTTCAACGATAAGGCTATGCGAGCCAGTACAGCAAAGCCAGAAATCTTTGCTCCCAACTTAATGACTCCGTGATAAAGGAATTGGCCAACTTAAGAGCCTTAATCCTATCCTGGATTTTCTCAAGAGGAGTATCTGTCTGAATAGAATCAGGCAACGAACCAAACCAGTAGGCTGCCGAGCTGGTGACAGTAGCAATACACACCGCAGACTGCCATTGCAGACCCTCCCGTGCAATAATCTCTGTAGCACGGTCTGGTACAAGGAATACCTCCACAGCGGAGGAAACATCAAAGTACTTGTTCAGTCTACTAGACTTCTTAGGATTGATTACGAAAGTCGTATCGGAGTCATCCAATGTAGCCAAAACCTCTTTAAGTAACAGACGGAGGTGCCCCAGCTAAAAACTGAAGGATACAACTTCGGCATCAGAAGAAGGAATTACACTGTCTGAACCTGAGATTTCACCCTCAGATGCTACCAAAGTGTCTTCCTCTCCAGACTTCTGAGAGGAAGCACTTGAGTAGCCACAACAGGATCAGAAACCTTGCTCACTGATTCTTTAAATTTCCTCTTGCGCTTTCCCTGCAGCATGGGAAAAATCGACAGCGCCTCAGATACCTCAGAGGATACCTGGGCAGCAGTATCTTGCAAAGTAACTCCAAAAGGAGCATGAGAGGAAACGCAGGGCACTGCATGTGTGGACGAAAAAGGTTGGGAAGCTTGAGGAGAAGCTGCGGCATATCTGGTACAGGAGACCCCTGAACAGCATCTGCCTTAGTTAATGATAGCTCAGGCTCAAAAAGCTTATCCCTATAACACAATGTTCTTTCAATACATGAAGAACAAAAAGGATTTGGTGGTTCCACCTGGGAGACAAAACACAAGCTACTTGTACATATTGTAAGGCCTCTTGATCTTTGACCAAAAAGGAAGGGAAAAAGAGAAAAAATAAATAAATAAAAATAAAACTGCTTTGATTTCCCCTGGAAATTAACACTGCACAAAAACAATACTGTCTCTTTACATTTTTATATTTGTGGAAAAAAAACTTAACTACGGAGCAGCGTCCTGATAAACCCCCAGACAGTCTCTACACCACAGCTACTATGCTGAAGTGCCTACCTTTCCTGCTGGACGCAGGCAAACTGTGATATAAACAATCCGGATCTCAATCCAGAACTGTCCATCAAACGGCTTTGCGATCGTAGATAACTTGCGCTTTCCCTTAGCAGAGCCGCAACTAACAAGTGACTCTATTCCGGAACTCACAGGAAATGAGTCCGGAAGGCGTGCAAAACCAGCCTTGCCGCTTCTGAAGTAACCAGCCTCCTTAGTCATTGGCGTTCCCGGCGGCCATTACATTCATAGAAGTGCCGCAACAGTGGGAAAAAACTATGTGCGCAACAAAAGTAACAGTCCTTGTCCGTGTGTTAACCGGATAAAAGGACAAATGCTGACCCCATCCAAAAATAGTAAATAATAACATATCCAGTCCTTGTCCGGGTAATCTGGCCCTAAATGTTTAAAAAACTGTCACTTTCTTAGCAAACTTTGCATTGATTTGCTGCCCAGGGTCTTTTTCACCACCACTTCTATGGCTAGTTAAGGACAGATATAAATGCTGAACTTATCAAACAATCACTGTGAAGGATGTTGCAGGGAAAGAGCTTTCTGGTTACATTCTAGCCTGTCTGGGCGCAGTGGGGTTCCCCCCCCCCCCCAGAGTTTACAGGAAGTGGAGGAAAAATAACTAATGTATGATACAAAGTGTTTTATACTATCCACAATTAAATTAGACACATGAAGGAAAAAAAAAATCATGATTCAGATACAGCTGCATTTTTATGAGACTAATTTTATTTAATTGCCAAATGTTCTTTGTTTACTTTATATCCTTAGTTAGAAATCATACCTAGATAGGCTAAGGAGCAGCAAAGCACACTGGGAGCTAGCTGGTGATTGGTGGCTACACATATATGCATCTTGTCACTGGCTCATCAGATAGGTCCCAGTACTGCCATACTGCACTGTAGCTGACTTTTTTGCAGGGGTTAAACACACAGTTACAAGAAACAGTGCGATAATTAAATGCTCAACATATTAAAGCATTTTCTTTTCGCACTTATGAACCTTTACATTTTTATTTTAATGTCCGTTTAATGAACAAAAAGCATACCTGGGTCCATAACTCTCTGCACAGGTGGGGGGAGAATGAGCGCTCCTTCTGCTGTATTGCTGGGTATTTCTCTCTCTGTCACGTCAATTAAGTTGAGAGCGTCGTCTGCAGATTCAGATTGTTCTGCAGCGGCCATGAGAGGAGCCTTACAAGAAAAGAAAAGAGTTACAAAACTCCCCACCATAACATATTACAGTGACACGGTTTTATACTACAATCATTTTAAAACTTGTTTGAACTGATCAGTTAGTGCACATTATTGTTTTTGTTGTATTTAGTTGCACAAGCTGGATACAGTTTTCCAGCCCTCTTTTTCACTACTGGCTGTTGTCCAATAAAGTGACATAATAGCAGGGGTCAAGTCAGGCGGGAACGCATGGGAACGGAGTTCCTGCACTATTTTTGCAGGAGGAACAAAGTTCCCTCTGGACAGAGGACAGAAACACTTCAGTAAACACTGCTGCTGCTGGAGGAGGAGCTGGAACACAGTCTGGTTAGAGGGATAGAACAATCCTCTAGTAATGGGCAGTAACACTTCCTACAATACACTTAATACAAGCTTGTTGTGGTCCTGCTGTGTTATCACCCCTGTTTTGAATATTATCTTTTATTACACATGGTTCTTACATCTCTGTGTGGCTTGCACTGGGGTTACTTAGCTCCCCTCGGCAAAAATAGGACTATTGCACCTTAGGTGGTTGAGAATCTGTGACAGAGGAGGATTCTCAGGCCCAAAGGCGACCATTCAACCCTTCATTGGATTTAATTTGCTTTCATTAATCAAAGTGTATAGATTATATACATATAAATACAGTGTGTGTGTAGATATATATATATACACAATATATAACACTTTTTTTTTGTAGGACTTGACCCCTGCATAACAGTAACATAGAAAATGCTCTAACTAGGTTCATTTACTTCATTCTCTTTATATCCTGTGGTGAAAAGCTCATATATGTAGGATTACATGCACTACTGTGAGCTAGCTGATAATTGCTGGCTACACACATACGCCTTTTGTCAATGGCTCACCAGATATGTTCAACTAGGCCCCCTGTAGTGCATTGCTCCTCTGGAGCGGACTTTAACTACGTGTTTTACCAGTTTGCAGGGGTACAACACATAGTTGTATGCAGACAACAGTACAATAAAAAAAAAACCTCTAACACATTGGATCATTTTTGCAGTTTTGTCCTTTTAAACATATGGTTAAAGTCTACTCAAAAACCAAAACACAATGCCACTCCTAAGTCAGATACAGTTTTGTACTGGCCCAGGGTCATCATTTTATTATTAAATTAACATACATTGTTAGTATATACTTTACAAATATCTGGCTACAAATAAAATATAAGATTCATCTAGTAATAGCTATATACATTACCAAAATAAATAAAATGTTATACCTCCTCATATCCATTAGATGGCGCTACCAAAGGCTCTGTCTCAGTTGGTAACGGTAAAAGAGGCTTTATCTCTGACGTTTTCTCTGGTGAACCCGGCAGTGAGGGAATCCTGTGTAAATAGCCATATCCAATGCCACAACCCAAGCTGCAACATTAAAAAATAAAAAGTATATACAAAATTGCAATACATGCTACTGAAAAGCAATGTTTCACTTAAACGGACACTGAACCCAATTTTTTTGTTTTGTGATTCAGATAGAGCATGCAATTTTAAGCAACTTTCTAATTTACTCCTATTATCAATTTTTCTTTGTTCTCTTGCTATCTTTATTTGAAAAAAAGGCATCTAAGCTATTTTTTGGTTCAGACCCTGAACAGCACTTGTTTATTGGTCGGTTAAATTAATCCACCAATCGGCAAGAACAACTCAGGTTGTTCACCAAAAATGGGCCGGCATCTAAACTTACATTCTTGCTTTTCAAATAAAGATACCAAGAGAATGAAGAAAATGTGATAATAGGAGTAAATTAGAAAGTTGTTTAAAATTGCATGCTCTATCTGAATCATGAAAGAAAAAATTTGGGTTCAGTGTCCCTTCAATATAACCAAAGTGGATAAACAATGATCATTTTTAGTCACATGGTCTAGTAATATATTGTATATATTTTTAAACATAAATACTGTAAAAGATTATCTCTCTTTTTTTACTTTTCAAGCATGTCAATGGCTGTCTCTGCATATCTATACAGATTAGTTTCAGACTTCAAAATATGAAGATTTAATGACCTTATAGCTACCATAGATCTAAGACTCAAACTATATCAAAGGACGGGTCTACCAGTATTTTATTCACCTGCAGGACTGTTAGAGAAAGGGTCACCTTGTTTTCTCAAGTGTAGTGTGAGGACTGTTAGAGAAAGGGTCACCTTGTTTTCTCAAGTGTAGTGTGAGGACTGTTAGAGAAAGGGTCACCTTGTTTTCTCAAGTGTAGTGTGAGGACTGTTAGAGAAAGGGTCACCTTGTTTTCTCAAGTGTAGTGTGAGGACTGTTAGAGAAAGGGTCACCTTGTTTCCTCAAGTGTAGTGTGAGGACTGTTAGAGAAACAAAATTAATGTGTACCTGATAAATTATTTTCTTTTGGAATGCTGATGTTCCACAGTCTTCCATAACATGAGATATATTTACCGCCACGAGGAGGCAGTAAATAACCCAGTATCAGAGCTTAAAATCCCTCCCACCTCCCTTCTCTCAGTTTAAGGTTTAAAAAAGATACTAATAGATCTTATCTCCACTGTTAATGAAAATGTTCATGATCAATGTTCAGTTTTGCATAATCTAAACGTTGTGCTTAGATATAAATTACACATAATACAGGTATAAAAGAGATATCAATAGATTTTATCTATAATGTATCTCCACTGTTGTACTAAATTACAGGAGAAATCCTGCAGGATTCAGAAGGGGAGGAGCAACGAGCAGGCGGCTGAGGGCGTCGCTCTAAGTGGGAGAGAACCAAGTTCCAGCTTACCCCTTTCTACAAGCATATCCTTGGGGTTTATCTGCCTGTTTTTGCCCCCGGAGAACAGCTCGTCGCAAGAGCATTTTGTTTCCAAGCACACCCTTGCCCAGCTTACGGGTGGTGCTGTAAACTAGATCCCACAGAGGCATACCTAAGCCCTGCCCTGTCTAGAAGTAAGGGAACACTGAGGCAGCGCAAATACTCAGACCGGTGGCTGGTAAGCGGGCAACAGCACAGATCCATCAGAGGGTCCCCTTGAGGACTGGAGTGTGCAAAGCCGCGACGCCTGTGGGTTAGAGCGAGAACAGGTGGAAAGAGTGCAGCAGTGTTGGACGGCCAGTGTAGGCGGCTTCAGCCTTGTAACTACCACATTTGTACCCCTGTGATGGTTTGACTATCCTTAAATAGGGAGGATACAACTCCAACCAAGAGCACCTCAAATTCATTGAGGCTCCGACACCCCACAAGCAATAGTGCAATATAGGATGCCTTACTTAACTGTTCATTCTCTGTTACCTGTCTGGACACTGTTAGGACAATTTTGATGCACAATGTCTTATTAACTTGCTGGTTTATGTTTGGGTACAAAAGGTGTATAAATTGTATTGATGCATTTCTATGTTTAAATGTGTTGGTTAACAGAACCTGTAAAAAAGAGTTCAAATAAGGATCTAGCGATTGGGGCCTTTCCTCAGTCTTTTTTTTTCTCTGCTCTCTTTTTTCTTCTTTCTTTCCTTTTTTTTTTCTCGGACACAACATGGCTTATTTCAATTCTTTCACACAGTATTAACTCACTCACTTAAAGAAAAATACAGAAAAATCCTGTATGACTGCTTTTGGAATTAAATATGCATGAAAGGTATATACCTAGAGAAGCATATATTATATTATTGTGTACACTCATAGCATAGAAAATATAGGGCTAGATTACAAGTTGAAAAGAAACTGTTTTTGCTCTTGCACTAACCTGACAAGTGCAAAAAGCCAAATAGAAGTCAATGGAGAAAAAAAGTGGGAAAAAACCCCCTAACCCGCCACCCACTCTCGCGCAAACCCAATCGCATATTCTCATTTGCGATACACCGACATGAAAATATAAATATTTCACATTCCAATGTTCTGCACATAACAGAATATGGTCTATTTATTCATAAATACATATGTCTGAATTTGTTTGGTACAATATAAATCTATACAGGGAGTGCAGAATTATTAGGCAAGTTGTATTTTTGAGGATTAATTTTATTATTGAACAACAACCATGTTCTCAATGAACCCAAAAAACTCATTAATATCAAAGCTGAATAGTTTTGGAAGTAGTTTTTAGTTTGTTTTTAGTTATAGCTATTTTAGGGGGATATCTGTGTGTGCAGGTGACTATTACTGTGCATAATTATTAGGCAACTTAACAAAAAACAAATATATACCCATTTCAATTATTTATTTTTACCAGTGAAACCAATATAACATCTCAACATTCACAAATATACATTTCTGACATTCAAAAACAAAACAAAAACAAATCAGTGACCAATATAGCCACCTTTCTTTGCAAGGACACTCAAAAGCCTGCCATCCATGGATTCTGTCAGTGTTTTGATCTGTTCACCATCAACATTGCGTGCAGCAGCAACCACAGCCTCCCAGACACTGTTCAGAGAGGTGTACTGTTTTCCCTCCTTGTAAATCTCACATTTGATGATGGACCACAGGTTCTCAATGGGGTTCAGATCAGGTGAACAAGGAGGCCATGTCATTAGATTTTCTTCTTTTATACCCTTTCTTGCCAGCCACGCTGTGGAGTACTTGGACGCGTGTGATGGATCATTGTCCTGCATGAAAATCATGTTTTTCTTGAAGGATGCAGACTTCTTCCTGTACCACTGCTTGAAGAAGGTGTCTTCCAGAAACTGGCAGTAGGACTGGGAGTTGAGCTTGACTCCATCCTCAACCTGAAAAGGCCCCACAAGCTCATCTTTGATGATACCAGCCCAAACCAGTACTCCACCTCCACCTTGCTGGCGTCTGAGTCGGACTGGAGCTCTCTGCCATTTACCAATCCAGCCACGGGCCCATCCATCTGGCCCATCAAGACTCACTCTCATTTCATCAGTCCATAAAACCTTAGAAAAATCAGTCTTGAGATATTTCTTGGCCCAGTCTTGACGGTTCAGCTTGTGTGTCTTGTTCAGTGGTGGTCGTCTTTCAGCCTTTCTTACCTTGGCCATGTCTCTGAGTATTGCACACCTTGTGCTTTTGGGCACTCCAGTGATGTTGCAGCTCTGAAATATGGCCAAACTGGTGGCAAGTGGCATCTTGGCAGCTGCACGCTTGACTTTTCTCAGTTCATGGGCAGTTATTTTGCGCCTTGGTTTTTCCACACGCTTCTTGCGACCCTGTTGACTATTTTGAATGAAACGCTTGATTGTTCGATGATCACGCTTCAGAAGCTTTGCAATTTTAAGAGTGCTGCATCCCTCTGCAAGATATCTCACTATTTTTGACTTTTCTGAGCCTGTCAAGTACTTCTTTTGACCCATTTTGCCAAAGGAAAGGAAGTTGCCTAATAATTATGCACACCTGATATAGGGTGTTGATGTCATTAGACCACACCCCTTCTCATTACAGAGATGCACATCACCTAATATGCTTAATTGGTAGTAGGCTTTCGAGCCTATACAGCTTGGAGTAAGACAACATGCATAAAGAGGATGATGTGGTCAAAATACTCATTTGCCTAATAATTCTGCACTCCCTGTACACATATATAAGTGATATTAGTTTTCCACTAATACCAGCGTACACTAATGTGCACTGGTATTACAAGTTGACAGCTCGCATTGCTGGGTAGCATTGCGCTCATGAGAGCATGCTTCCATAGGCTCCTATGGGAGCCTCATTCTCATACCGTGAGACATGGCATGAGAACCTCGCGCATTGAAGGGGGGTAAGTAGCACAGCGATGGCAGCAAATGTTAAATACACATAAATATATATTTACAGGGAACACACAGTTCCCATAGACCACAATGTAAAGGCACTTTTCAGGGTTTTTTTTTTTTTTTTAACACTCCACACCCGCCGAGACTTTAACCCCTTAAAACTGTCTAGGTGCAGTTGTTTTTTATTAAGAAAAAAACAGAATTTATGCTTACCTGATAAATTACTTTCTCCAACGGTGTGTCCGGTCCACGGCGTCATCCATTACTTGTGGGAATATTCTCTTCCGCAACAGGAAATGGCAAAGAGCACAGCAAAAGCTGTCCATATAGCCCCTCCTTGGCTCCGCCCCCCCAGTCATTCGACCGACGGTTAGGAGAAAAAAAGGAGAAACTATAGGGTGCCGTGGTGACTGTAGTGTATAGAGAAAGAAAAACCAGGGCGGGCCGTGGACCGGACACACCGTTGGAGAAAGTAATTTATCAGGTAAGCATAAATTCTGTTTTCTCCAACATTGGTGTGTCCGGTCCACGGTGTCATCCATTACTTGTGGGAACCAATACCAAAGCTTTAGGACACGGATGAAGGGAGGGAGCAAATCAGGTCACCTAAACGGAAGGCACCAAGGCTTGCAAAACCTTTCTCCCAAAAACAGCCTCCGAAGAAGCAAAAGTATCAAATTTGTAAAATTTGGCAAAAGTGTGCAGAGAAGACCAAGTCGCTGCCTTACATATCTGATCAACAGAAGCCTCGTTCTTGAAGGCCCATGTGGAAGCCACAGCTCTAGTGGAGTGAGCAGTGATTCGTTCAGGAGGCTGCCGTCCGGCAGTCTCATAAGCCAATCGGATAATGCTTTTCAGCCAGAAAGACAGAGAGGTAGCCGTAGCTTTTTGTCCTCTCCTCTTACCAGAGTAAACGACAAACAAAGATGAGGTTTGTCTAAAATCCTTAGTTGCTTCTAAATAGAACTTTAAAGCACGAACTACATCTAAATTGTGTAACAAACGTTCCTTCTTAGAAACTGGATTCGGACACAGAGAAGGAACAACTATTTCCTGGTTAATATTCCTGTTGGAAACAACCTTCGGAAGAAAACCAGGCTTAGTACGCAAAATGACCTTATCTGAATGGAACACCAGATAGGGTGGGTTACACTGCAGAGCAGATGATTCAGACACTCTTCTTGCAGAAGAAATAGCAACCAAAAACAGAACTTTCCAAGATAGTAACTTGATATCTATGGAATGTAAGGGTTCAAACGGAACCCCTTGAAGAACTGAAAGAACTAAATTTAGACTCCAAGGAAGAGTCAAAGGTCTGTAAACAGGCTTGATTCTGACCAAGGCCTGTACAAAAGCTTGTACATCTGGCACAGCTGCCAGTCGTTTGTGTAACAAGACAGATAAAGCAGAAATCTGTCCTTTTAGAGAACTCGCTGACAATCCCTTATCCAAACCTTCTTGAAGAAAGGAGAGGATCTTAGGAATTTTAATCTTACTCCAGGAGAATCCCTTGGATTCACACCAACAGATATATCTTTTCCATATTTTATGGTAAATCTTTCTAGTCACAGGTTTTCTGGCTTGGACCAGAGTATCTATCACAGAATCTGAAAACCCACGCTTGGATAAGATCAAACGTTCAATTTCCAAGCAGTCAGCTGTAGAGAAACTAGATTTGGATGTTCGAATGGACCTTGTATTAGAAGATCCTGTCTCAAAGGTAGCTTCCATGGTGGAGCCGATGACATATTCACCAGGTCTGCATACCAAGTACTGCGCGGCCACGCAGGAGCTATCAGAATCACAGAGGCCTTCTCCTATGTGATCCTGGCTACAAGCCTGGGGAGGAGAGGAAACGGTGGAAACGTATAAGCTAGGTTGAACGACCAAGGCGCCACTAATGCATCCACTAGAATCGCCTTGGGATCCCTGGATCTGGACCCGTAGCAAGGAACCTTGAAGTTCTGACGGGACGCCATCAGATCCATGTCTGGAATGCCCCATAATTGAGTCAACTGGGCAAACACCTCCGGGTGGAGTTCCCACTCGCCCGGATGTAAAGTCTGACGACTCAGGTAATCCGCCTCCCAGTTGTCTACTCCTGGGATGTGGATTGCAGATAGGTGGCAAGAGTGATCCTCCGCCCATTTGATGATTTTGGATACCTCTCTCATCGCCAAGGAACTCTTTGTTCCCCCCTGATGATTGATGTAAGCTACAGTCGTCATGTTGTCCGACTGGAATCTTATGAATCCGGCCTTCGCTAGTTGAGGCCAAGCCTGGAGAGCATTGAATATCGCTCTCAATTCCAGGATGTTTATCAGAAGAAGAGACTCTTCCCGAGACCATAGACCCTGAGCTTTCAGGGAGTCCCAGACCGCGCCCCAGCCTAATAGACTGGCGTCGGTCGTGACAATGACCCACTATGGTCTGCGGAAACTCATTCCCTGAGACAGGTGATCCTGGGACAACCACCAACGGAGTGAGTCTCTGGTTATCTGGTCTACTTGAATCTTTGGAGACAAGTCTGTATAATCCCCATTCCACTGCTTGAGCATGCACAGTTGTAATGGTCTTAGATGAATTCAAGCAAAAGGAACTATGTCCATTGCTGCAACCATCAATCCTACTACTTCCATGCACTGAGCTATGGAAGGCTGCAGAATAGAGTGAAGAACTTGACAAGCGTTTAGAAGCTTTGACTTTCTGACTTCTGTCAGGAAGATCTTCATTTCTAAAGAATCTATTATTGTTCCCAAAAAGGGAACTCTTGTCGACGGATACAGGGAACTCTTTTCTACGTTCACCTTCCACCCGTGAGATCTGAGAAAGGCTAGAACGATGTCTGTATGAGCCTTTGCCTTGGAAAGAGACGACGCTTGAATTAGAATGTCGTCCAGGTAAGGTGCTACTGCAATGCCCCTTGGTCTTAGAACCGCTAGAAGGGACCCGAGCACTTTTGTGAAAATTCTGGGAGCAGTGGCTAGTCCGAATGGAAGAGCCACGAACTGATAATGTTTGTCCAGAAAGGCGAACCTTAGGAACTGATGATGATCTTTGTGGATAGGAATATGTAGATACGCATCCTTTAAATCCACGGTAGTCATATATTGACCCTCCTGGATTGCAGGTAAAATTGTTCGAATGGTTTCCATTTTGAACGATGGAACTCTGAGAAATTTGTTTAGAATTTTTAAATCCAGAATTGGTCTGAAAGTTCCCTCTTTTTTGGGAACTACAAACAGATTTGAGTAAAACCCCTGACCTTGTTCCACAGTTGGAACTGGGTCTATCACTCCCATCTTTAACAGGTCTTCTACACAATGTAAGAATGCCTGTCTCTTTATTTGGATTGAAGATAAGTGAGAAATGTGGAACCTTCCCCTTGGGGGTAGTTCCTTGAATTCTAGAAGATAACCCTGAGAGACTATTTCTAGTGCCCAGGGATCCTGAACATCTCTTGCCCAAGCCTGAGCAAAGAGAGAGAGTCTGCCCCCTACTAGATCCGGTCCCGGATCGGGGGCTACCCCTTCATGCTGTTTTGGTAGCAGCAGCAGGCTTCTTGGCCTGTTTACCCTTGTTCCAGCCTTGCATTGGTTTCCAAGCTGGTTTAGTCTGGGAAGCGTTACCCTCTTGTCTAGAGGCTGCAGAGTTAGAAGCCGGTCCGTTCCTGAAGTTGCGAAAGGAACGAAAATTGGACTTATTCTTAGCCTTGAAAGGCCTATCTTGTGGGGCATGGCCCTTTCCCCCAGTGATATCTGAAATAATTTCCTTCAATTCTGGCCCAAAAAGGGTCTTACCTTTGAAAGGAATATTAAGCAATTTTGTCTTGGAAGATACATCCGCCGACCAAGACTTCAGCCAGAGCGCTCTACGCGCCATAATTGCAAATTTTTCACCGCTAATTTCGCTAACTGCAAAGCGGCGTCTAAAATAAAGGAATTAGCTAACTTAAGTGCATGAATTCTGTCCATGACTTCCTCATATGGAGTCTCCCTACTGAGCGACTTTTCCAGTTCCTCGAACCAGAACCACGCCGCTGTAGTGACAGGAATAATGCACGAAATAGGTTGAAGGAGGTATCCTTGCTGTACAAAAATCTTTTTAAGCAAGCCCTCCAATTTTTTATCCATAGGATCTTTGAAAGCACAATTGTCCTCAATGGGAATCGTCGTGCGTTTGGCTAGTGTAGAAACCGCCCCCTCGACCTTAGGGACTGTTTGCCATGTGTCCTTCCTGGGGTCGACCATGGGGAACAATTTCTTAAATATAGGAGGAGGGACAAAAGGTATGCCTGGCTTCTCCCACTCCTTATTCACTATGTCCGCCACCCTTTTAGGTATCGGAAAGGCATCAGGGTGCACCGGGACCTCTAGGAACTTGTCCATCTTGCACAACTTTTCTGGGATGACCAGATTGTCACAATCATCCAGAGTAGATAGCACCTCCTTAAGTAATGCGCGGAGATGCTCTAATTTAAATTTAAATGTCACAACATCAGGTTCTGCCTGCTGAGAAATTTTTCCTGTATCAGAAATTTCTCCATCTGACAAACCCTCCCTCACTGCCACTTCAGACTGGTGGGAGGGTATGACAGATAAATTATCATCAGCGCCCTCCTGCTCTACAGTGTTTAAAACTGAGCAATCGCGCTTTCTCTGAAATGCTGGCATTTTGGATAGAATATTAGCTATGGAGTTATCCATTACTGCCGTCAATTATTGCATAGTAACAAGCATTGGCGCGCTAGAAGTACTAGGGGTCGCCTGCGCTGGCATAACTGGTATAGACAAAGAAGGAGAGGATGCAGAACTATCCCTACTTCCTTCATCTGAGGAATCATCCTGGGCAACCTTACTAAATGTGACAGTACTGTCCTTACTTTGTTTGGACGCCATGGCACAATTATCACATACATTTGAAGGAGTAACCACCTTGGCCTCCATACATACAGAACATGACTTATCTGAAGGTACAGACATGTTAAACAGGCTTAAGCTGGTTAATAAAGCACAAAAAACGTTTTTAAACAAAACCGTTACTGTCTCTTTAAATGTTAAACAGGGCACACTTTTTTACTGAATATGTGAAAAACTATGAAGGAATTATCCAAACTTTACCAAATTTTCACCACAATTTTGAAGCTGTTGTGGCAAACCTAGCCACTTCTGGACTATAACGTAAGAAAGGTTGTCTGTGACAGACCCTTCGGTCAGGACTGAAAGTGTTAACTTTATTTTCTAACCACAAGTGGCTGGCTCCAGCTACAATCTAATTAATGCTTAGCATTCTATTGTTTGATCATCCCCAGAGAGAAACGCCTAAGTGATAAGGAGAGTCAAGAGTGTCCTGTGGTTGAAGTGTTTAAGTAATATAATCCTATTGTATCATGTCAAGGGCGCTTCTCCCTTTTATCTAATGTACAACATTCTTTCAACCCCCATCTGTGGGGGGGTCAAAAACCTGTATAAATCTGTATGCTGCCTTCAAATAAAGTGTCATTCTGTTTAAAACCTGAAAACTGGCTGGGTTGTGAACTGCTGATTCCCTATGCAGGACATTGTTCCCTGGTGTTAACCCTTGGTATCCGGTTGGTACCGTGACAATTGGTGGCAAGCGACGGAATGAACCTTATCGCCCAGAAGAGCAACTACACAAGCCAGTAACCTCAGGAAGAGGGGGATTACTACAATACTGACTAAGATGGAAGGAGTACCAGGGACCGAAGTGAATGGAGATGGATTATTCTAAGCTAAAGAGACAAACGTAAAAGGAACTGCTAGAAGCCAGGGGAAAGATAGGCAGCAGCAAACCCAAGGCTATATTAATTGCTGAGCTGATGGAGGGAGACAGAGCTCGCAGCGCTACGCCTCCAGCAGCCATGGAGGAGACCCTATACCAGAGGGAAATGAGGACCAGGCTGGAATTTTTACCCCAACCTGTACCACGGGATATGCTATCCGTGGTAATGGCAGATGTGCAGGAGTACGTGATGGCACACAGTCCGCGGAATGCATCCTCCCGAGCAGAATCCATTTTGGACGCACTCAGCAACCCAGTAAGACCCAAAATCCCATACCATGCATTTAAAATGTTTTGTGAGGAGAAGGATGAGATTGATGGGTATTTACAGGATTTTGAGAGACTGTGCGAGTTACATGATTTGGAGCAGTCCGTATGGGTGCCGGTGCTAGCAGGCAAGCTAGCCGGTAGGGCAGCGGAAGCGTATCGCGCTGTACCCAGGGAGGACAGCAAGGATTACGCTAAAGTGAAGAGAGCGATCTTGGAAAGATATGCCATTACCTCAGAGGCATACCGGCGCAAGTTTAGAGGCCTGCGCAAGCCAGAAAGAGATTCCCATGCAGAGTGGGCCCACAAGCTGGATCAAGCATCTCAGGGGTGGATACAGGCCAGCCAAGCTACCACCATGGAAGAATTGCGACAACTGATGCTGTTGGAGCAATTCTTTAACGGCTTGTCCCCAGAAGCCCAAGAATGGGTGAGAGATCGAAAACCCCTCACCTTAACCGAAGCAGCCAGATTAGCAGACCAGCATTTTGATGCCAGGAGGCACCATTGACTACAGCCTAACAACGGACGGGCTAATATACAATGCCACACCTGCAAGCAGTGGGGACATATGGCACGTGAGTGCACCCAAAATCGGAGCAGACAAGCTTGGAACCAGGTCAGACAGAACCTGGCCCCAAGGGCGGCTGCTCACCATTACCAAACGGAGCCAGCCGCTCATGAGGTGTTGAGCACCCAAGCCGAGGAACCCCTGGGAATTCTGCATGAGGTGATGTCGGTCCGGGGACTTCGGGATTCGGGAGCTACTTTAACCCTGATAGCTCCCCATTTGGTGCCGGATACAGCACCCACTGGCGGATCCGTGGCAGTACGAGGGGCAGGGGGAGCAGTATACCGATTGCCCACTGCTAGAGTGGAGTACAGACCCCCAGTCACCCCAGCAGCTGCCAGTTACCAACCCCCGGCGCACCGCTATACCACACGGCCTCCGGCCACGAACTACCCTCAGAGAGCCCGGTTCAATTCGCGGGGCTACTCACAACCTATTCGGTGCTTTGGATGTAAGCAACTAGGGCACAAAAGACCAGAGTGTCCCCTAAATGCAGCGAATCAAGCACAGTCCTGGAGAAGACCCGCTGGCGGAATCCCACATAATCCTCAGCCTGTGGCCCGCTACGTAGAGGCGCCAGAATGCTGGGGCAGCCTACATGAAGCAGACCCCGTGCAAGCTGCCCACCGGAATAACCGGCAACGGGTTAAAGTGAATGGGAAGGAGGTCAGTTGTCTACGGGATACTGGTGCTACCATGACCTTGCTTCAAGAGAACTTGGTGCCTGAGAAACAGCACACTGGAGACACTGTGGCTGTGAGGGTAGCAGGGGGCACTGTGTTCCGCCTACCTGTTGCCAGGGTACATTTGGATTGGGGAGTGGGCGCTAGACTTGTGAATGTGGGGGTCAAGAAGGACTTACCTGCTGATGTTCTCCTTGGAAATGACTTGGCCCCCCTTGTTTCTGCCTATGCTCCCATGGATCCCGCTAATGTTAACCCTGTGACTACCCAAGCCCAGTCCCTCCGGGAAGAGACGCTTCCATGTTTGGGGTGGGGGCAGTACTGAGCCAAGTTGGAGCAGATGGCGGAGAACACCCCGTAGCTTACTTGAGCAGAAAGTTGTTGCCCCGGACATCCCCAAGCCGATCCGTTGGGATCAGACTGTGTATGCCGGCTTGGTTCTGGGGGAGCATTGTGGCAAACCTAGCCACTTCTGGACTATAACGTAAGAAAGGTTGTCTGTGACAGACCCTTCGGTCAGGACTGAAAGTGTTAACTTTATTTTCTAACCACAAGTGGCTGGCTCCAGCTACAATCTAATTAATGCTTAGCATTCTATTGTTTGATCATCCCCAGAGAGAAACGCCTAAGTGATAAGGAGAGTCAAGAGTGTCCTGTGGTTGAAGTGTTTAAGTAATATAATCCTATTGTATCATGTCAAGGGCGCTTCTCCCTTTTATCTAATGTACAACATTCTTTCAACCCCCATCTGTGGGGGGGTCAAAAACCTGTATAAATCTGTATGCTGCCTTCAAATAAAGTGTCATTCTGTTTAAAACCTGAAAACTGGCTGGGTTGTGAACTGCTGATTCCCTATGCAGGACATTGTTCCCTGGTGTTAACCCTTGGTATCCGGTTGGTACCGTGACAGCTGTTAACCCTTAAAATGCGGAAACCGGAGCCGTTTGCAATTTAACCCCACTACAGTCCCAGCCACAGCCTTTGCTGCGACTTCACTTATCCCAGGGGGGTATACGATACCAATTCCAGCCTTCTAGGAACGTTTTCTGTGGATACCAGACCCTCTCACATGCAGCTGCATGCACTGCACTCAAAAGAAACTGCGCAATAATGGCGCGAAAATGAGGCTCTGTCTACTACAGAGAAAGGCCCTTCCTGACTGGGAAGGTGTCTTAACTAGTGCCTGGCGAAAAAAACGTTCCCCAAATATTAAAAAGTTTGAAATCCACTTCAAAACCTTAATAATAACTTAAATAAACAATCAATTTAGCCCTTAAGAGTGTCCACCAGTTATTAGCCCATAATAAGCCCTTTATTCTATCTAAATCTAAGAAAATGGCTTACCGATCCCCATGAGGGAAAATGACAGCCTTCCAGCATTACACAGTCTTGTTAGAAAAATGGCTAGTCATACCTTGAGCAGAAAAGTCTGCAAACTGTTCCCCCCAACTGAAGTTCTCTAGGCTCAACAGTCCTGCGTGGGAACAGCAATTGATTTTAGTTACTGCTGCTAAAATCATACTCCTCTTTTAAACAGAACTCTTCATCTCTTTCTGTTTTAGAGTAAATAGCACAACCAGTACCATTTCAAAATAACAAACTCTTGATAGAAGAATAAAAAACTACAACTAAACACCACATACTCTTCACCATCTCCGTGGAGATGCTACTTGTTCAGAGCGGCAAAGAGAATGACTGGGGGGGGGCGGAGCCAAGGAGGGGCTATATGGACAGCTTTTGCTGTGCTCTTTGCCATTTCCTGTTGGGGAAGAGAATATTCCCACAAGTAATGGATGATGCCGTGGACCGGACACACCAATGTTGGAGAAAAGCAGCTTCATTTTTTTTTATTTAAAAACTATAATACCCTCTATTTTGAGGGCATTCGGGGCACTTTTAGAAAATGAACCAGAGATCAGATCTGAGCGCTAATTGCTGCCGCAACTTTGCGGTAGCTGGTGGTGGATGGTTGTTTATAAAGCGCCCGTTAACTGGCAAATGATAAATTAGCGCTCCACTTGTAATTTAGCCCAAAATTGGTAGTGAAAATTCTACACTATGCTTAAAGGGACACTAAACTCAATTTTTTTCTTTCATGATTTAGATAGAGCAGGCAATTTTAAGCAACTTTTTAATTTACTCCTATTATCAAATTTTCTTCGTTCTCTTGCTATCTTTATTTAAAAAGCAGGAATGTGATGCATAGGAGCCGGCCCATTTTTGGTTGAGAACCTGGGTTATGCTTGCTTATTGGTGGGTAAATCTAAGCCTCCAATAAGCAAGCGCTAACCATGGTGCTGAACCTAAAATGGGCTGTCTGCTACATTCCTGCTTTTAAAATAAAGATAGCAAGAGAACAAAGAAAAATTGATAATAGGAGTAAATTAGAAAGTTGCTTAAAATTGCATGCTCTATCTGAATCATGAAAGAAAAAAAATTGGGTTCAGTGTCCCTTTAAGAAAACTCATATGACACATACATGCTTCCAGGCTTTGTAAGGAGAAATGCTTAGAAAAAAAATAATTACTCATTAAGTAGCTTTTAGAAAATACAGCCCTATAATAGTGGATAGTAAGGCCTGGGAAGCTGAGGGGCGATGCTACCATGGCAGAGAAGCCAGTTTACCCCAGAGAAAGCTTAGAAGACATTTTGAGTGTAATACAATTATATATAATGTGCACCAAGCATAATAAATACTCTTCCCTCAACATGCTGCCCTGCACAACCAGAGTTTCCTCTTTTGATCAGCTAACTGCACTAAGCAGTTAATAGTTTTCTTAAAGGGCCAGGCACCTATTTTGCAAAAAGTGCCATAAATATTTCCGCAGAGCTGCCAGAGGGTTGTGACGTGCAACAGTGTTACTTGGCCATATCCCTGATAAGAATAGGGTAGGTAGGGAATTGAATAAAAAAAAGTGTTTCATGAGGAGAGCAAGCTAAGTCCCCTGGCTATGCCTCTGGGCTGTGTGTGTGCTGTGTAGTCACTTACCTTACACAGCACCCCCCCACTGGCTTACCAGGCATGTCAAATCCTTTGCAATGCAGCTCTAGCAGTATCCAGCAGAGAGCCCATCCAGTGCAGGTATCAAGTACCGCAGAGGATTGCAGTAGGAAAAACCTGTGTCCCTCAAGAGGAGGCTAGGGACAAGTTTCAGCAACACCTGAGGGTAGTTATGGCTGAAATCCCATTAGGGAAATATTGTGCACACATTCCTATGTCCCTGTATCATTCATCCGCTGTGAAGAGTCTTTTCTGTTTTCTTTGTAAACGATACACCCCAGGGACTCTGGGTCTCACATAGGTGTGAGCTCCCAATTTGTAATCCATAAGCAAGTAGCTGGAACAACTTCTATTCTCAATCATCTCCTACGAAGTCAAGAAAAACTAGGAGAGAGAAGGGAGGAGGGAGGGATTTTAAGTTGATATGGGTAATTGACCTCCTCCTAGTGGTGAGAAATATATCCCATATGTTATGGAGCTCTATGGACCATCATCATTTTACGAAAGAAAATAATCACCTTGTTTTCTCAAGTGTAGTGTGAGGGTATTTAGTGAAAGGGTCTCCTTGTTTCCTCAAGTGTAGTGTGAGGATTGCTAGTAAAAGGGTCTCCTTGTTTCCTCAAGTGTAGTGTGAGGATTGTTAGTAAAAGGGTCTCCTTGTTTCCTCAAGTGTAGTGTGAGGATTGTTAGTAAAAGGGTCGCCTTGTTTCCTCAAGTGTAGTGTGAGGATTGTTAGTAAAAGGGTCTCCTTGTTTCCTCAAGTGTAGTGTGAGGATTGTTAGTAAAAGGGTCTCCTTGTTTCCTCAAGTGTAGTGTGAGGATTGTTAGTAAAAGGGTCGCCTTGTTTCCTCAAGTGTAGTGTGAGGATTGTTAGTAAAAGGGTCTCCTTGTTTCCTCAAGTGTAGTGTGAGGATTGTTAGTAAAAGGGTCTCCTTGTTTCCTCAAGTGTAGTGTGAGGATTGTTAGTAAAAGGGTCGCCTTGTTTCCTCAAGTGTAGTGTGAGGATTGTTAGTAAAAGGGTCGCCTTGTTTCCTCAAGTGTAGTGTGAGGATTGTTAGTAAAAGGGTCGCCTTGTTTCCTCAAGTGTAGTGTGAGGATTGTTCGTGAAAGGGTAGCCTGGTTTCCTCTAAGAACAAACATTATAATTAATAAGCGCTAACACTGATATCCAATTTATCCAATTAAAAGTGCCCTAGGAAAAAACATGTGTGTGACTAGAACATATAAATCTAAAAATAACTCCTGGTACACCATAACATTATTCTTTCAGAAAAATGCAAATAAACAAATAATTTGAACAATGCAAAACATATTTAAAATATTTTTTAAAGATACTTAGTCCATAATACTTGATGAGCATTTAAATGAATCAGGATGCAAGTAAGCAGAGTCTGTTGAAAAAACGAAAAAGCGCAGCTCCGATTCAGATAATTTATTAACAATACCATTCACAACATACATGCTCACTTACACTTAAAATCATAATGTTGCATTCAAGTACTTCATAATGGAACCCGGTGAAGTACTTGAATGCAACTTTATGATTTTAAGTGTAAGTGAGCATGTATTTTGTGAATGGTTTTGTTAATAAAATGACCTGAATCGGAGCTGTACTTTTTTGTTTTTTCACCAGACTCTGGTTTCCCTAAGTGTAGTGTGAGGACTGTTAGTGAAATGGTTGCCTTGTTTTCTCAAGTGTAGTGTTAGGGTATTTAATGAAAGGGTCTCCTTGTTTCCCCAAGTGTAGTGTGAGGACTGTTAGTGAAAGGGTCTCCTTGTTTTCTCAAGTGTAGTGTGAGGACTGTTAGTGAAATGGTTGCAATGTTTCCTTAAGTGTAGTGTGAGGACTGTTAGTGAAATGGTTGCCTTGTTTTCTCAAGTGTAGTGTGACGGTAATTAGTGAAAGGGTCACCTTGTTTTCTCAAGTGTAGTGTGACGGTATTTAGTGAAAGGGTCACCTTGTTTTCTCAAGTGTAGTGTGAGGGTATTTAGTGAAAGGGTCACCTTGTTTTCTCAAGTGTAGTGTGAGGGTATTTAGTGAAAGGGTCACCTTGTTTTCTCAAGTGTAGTGTGAGGGTATTTAGTGAAAGGGTCACCTTGTTTTCTCAAGTGTAGTGTGAGGACTGTTAGTGAAAGGGTCTCCTTGTTTTCTCAAGTGTAGTGTGAGGACTGTTAGTGAAATGGTTGCAATGTTTCCTTAAGTGTAGTGTGAGGACTGTTAGTGAAATGGTTGCCTTGTTTTCTCAAGTGTAGTGTGACGGTAATTAGTGAAAGGGTCACCTTGTTTTCTCAAGTGTAGTGTGAGGGTATTTAGTGAAAGGGTCACCTTGTTTCCCCAAGTGTAGTGTGAGGACTGTTAGTGAAAGGGTCTCCTTGTTTTCTCAAGTGTAGTGTGAGGACTGTTAGTGAAATGGTTGCAATGTTTCCTTAAGTGTAGTGTGAGGACTGTTAGTGAAATGGTTGCCTTGTTTTCTCAAGTGTAGTGTGACGGTAATTAGTGAAAGGGTCACCTTGTTTTCTCAAGTGTAGTGTGAGGGTATTTAGTGAAAGGGTCACCTTGTTTTCTCAAGTGTAGTGTGAGGGTATTTAGTGAAAGGGTCACCTTGTTTTCTCAAGTGTAGTGTGAGGGTATTTAGTGAAAGGGTCACCTTGTTTTCTCAAGTGTAGTGTGAGGGTATTTAGTGAAAGGGTCACCTTGTTTTCTCAAGTGTAGTGTGAGGACTGTTAGTGAGATGGTAGCCTTGTTTCCTCAAGTGTAGTGTGAGGACTGTTAGAGAAAGGGTCACCTTGTTTTCTCAAGTGTTGTGTGAAGGTATTTAGTGAAAGGGTCTCCTTGTTTCCTCAAGTGTAGTGTGAGGTGAGAGTATTTAGTGAAAGCGTCTCCTTGTTTCCTCAAGTTTGAGGATTGTTAGTGAAAGAGTCGCTTCTTTCCTCAAGTCTAGTGCAAGTATTGTTAGTGAAAGGGTTGTTTCCTCAAGTGTAGTGTGAGGACTGTTGGTGAAATGGTCACCTTGTTTTCTCAAGTGTAGTGTGAGGATTGTTAG
This sequence comes from Bombina bombina, assembly GCF_027579735.1. Classification (NCBI taxonomy): domain Eukaryota; kingdom Metazoa; phylum Chordata; class Amphibia; order Anura; family Bombinatoridae; genus Bombina; species Bombina bombina. Next base: position 170,670,520 of record NC_069503.1, on the reverse strand, counting down.
AGAAAGGGTTGCCTTGTTTTCTCAAGTGTAGTGAGGAGTGGTAATGAAAGAGTCACCTTGTGTTCTCAAGTGTAGCGTAGAGAAAGGGTTGCCTAGTTTCCTCAAGTGCAGTGTGAGGACTATTAGTGAAAGTGTTGCTTGTTTCCTCAAGTGTAGTTTGAGCACTGTCTGTTTTTTCAAGGGTAGTGTGAGGACTGTTAGAGAAAGGGTCACCTTGTTTTCTCAAGTGTTGTGTGAGGGTATTTAGTGAAAGGGTCTCCTTGTTTCCCCAAGTATAGTGTAAGGACTCTTTGTGAAAAGGTCACCTTGTTTCCCCAAGTGTAGTGTGAGGACTGTTAGAGAAAGGGTCACCTTGTTTCCTCAAGTGAAGTGTGAAGACTCTTTGTGAAAAGGTCACCTTGTTTCCCCAAGTGTAGTGTGAGGACTGTTAGAGAAAGGGTCGCTTGTTTCATCAAGTGTAGTTTGAGCACTGTCTTTTTTTTCAAGTGTAGTGAGGACTGGTAATGAATGGGTTGCCTTGTTTTCTCAAGTGTAGTGTGAGGACTCTTTGTGAAAAGGTCACCTTGTTTCCCCAAGTATAGTGTGAGAACTCTTTGTGAAAAGGTCACCTTGTTTCCCCAAGTATAGTGTGAGGGCTGTTAGTGAAAGGGTCGCCTTGTTTTCTCAAGTGCAGTGTAGAGAAAGGGTCCCCTTGTTTCCTCAAGTGTAGTGTGAGGACTCTCTGTGAAAAGGTCACCTTGTTTCCCTAAGTATAGTGTGAAGGCGGTTAGTGAAAGGGTCGCCTTGTTTTCTCAAGTGTAGTGTGAGGGTATTTAGTGAAAGGGTCACCTTGTTTTCTCAAGTGAAGTGTGAAGACTCTTTGTGAAAAGGTCACCTTGTTTCCCCAAGTGTAGTGTGAGGACTGTTAGAGAAAGGGTCGCTTGTTTCATCAAGTGTAGTTTGAGCACTGTCTTTTTTTTCAAGTGTAGTGAGGACTGGTAATGAATGGGTTGCCTTGTTTTCTCAAGTGTAGTGTGAGGACTCTTTGTGAAAAGGTCACCTTGTTTCCCCAAGTATAGTGTGAGAACTCTTTGTGAAAAGGTCACCTTGTTTCCCCAAGTATAGTGTGAGGGCTGTTAGTGAAAGGGTCGCCTTGTTTTCTCAAGTGCAGTGTAGAGAAAGGGTCCCCTTGTTTCCTCAAGTGTAGTGTGAGGACTCTCTGTGAAAAGGTCACCTTGTTTCCCTAAGTATAGTGTGAAGGCGGTTAGTGAAAGGGTCGCCTTGTTTTCTCAAGTGCAGTGTAGAGAAAGGGTCACTGTGTTTCCTCAAGTGTAGTGTGAGGACTATTAGTGAAAGGGTTGCTTGTTTGCTCAAGTGTAGTTTGAGCACTGTTAGAGAAAGGGTCACCTTGTTTCCTCAAGTGCAGTGTGAGGGCTGTTAGTCAATGGGTCACATTGTTTCCTCAAGTGTAGTGTGAGGACTGTTAGTGAAATGGTGACCTTGTTTTCTCAAGTGTATTGAGGACTGGTAATGAAAGAGTCACCTTGTGTTCTCAAGTGTAGCGTAGAGAAAGGGTGCCTTGTTTCCTCAAGTGTAGTGTGAGGACTATTAGTGAAAGTGTCGCTTGTTTCCTCAAGTGTAGTTTGAGCACTGTCTGTTTTCTCAAGTGTATTGAGGACTGGTAATGAAAGAGTCACCTTGTGTTCTCAAGTGTAGCGTAGAGAAAGGGTGCCTTGTTTCCTCAAGTGTAGTGTGATGACTGTTAGAGAAAGGGTCACCTTGTTTTCTCAAGTGTTGTGTGAGGGTATTTAGTGAAAGGGTCTCCTTGTTTCCCCAAGTATAGTGTAAGGACTCTTTGTGAAAAGGTCACCTTGTTTACCCAAGTATAGTGTGAGAGCTGTTAGTGAAAGGGTCGCCTTGTTTTCTCAAGTGCAGTGTAGAGAAAGGGTCGCCTTGTTTCCTCAAGTGTAGTGTGAAGACTGTTAGAGAAAGGGTCTCCTTGTTTACTCAAGTGTAGTGTGAGGGTATTTAGAGACAGGGTCTCCTTTTTTCAGCAAGTGTAGTGTGAAGACCGTTAGTCAAAGGGTCACATTGTTTCCTCAAATGTAGTCTGAGGACTGTTAGTGAAAGTGTTGCCTTATTTCCTCAAATGTAGTGTGATTACTGTTAATGAAAGGTTCACCTTATTTCCTCAAGTGTAGTGTGAGGATTGTTAGTGAAAGGGTCGCCTTATTTTCTCAAGTGTAGTGAGAGGACTGTTAGTGAAAGGGCTGCCTTGTTTCCCTAAGTGTAGTGTGAGGACTGTTAGAGAAAGGGTCGCCTTCTTTGTCCAAGTGTAGTGTGAGTACTGTTAGTGAAAGGGTCACATAGTTTCCTCAAGTGTAGTGTGAGTACTGTCAGTGAAAGGGTCACATAGTTTCCTCAAGTGTAGTGTGAGTACTGTTAGTGAAAGGGTCACATAGTTTCCTCAAGTGTAGTGTGAGGGCTGTTAGTGAAAGGGTCACGTTGTTTCCCAAAGTGTAGAGTGCGAGTTATTAGTGGCTGTTAGTGAAGGATCCACTGGACTCTAAAGTAATATTTGTTGTTGCAAACCTGACAGACCCCATTTTATATCACATACACACTTTAAAGGGACAGAAAAGTCAAAAGTAAACGTTCATGATTTAGACAGAGTATGCGATTTTAAACAACTTTCAAAATGACTTTTACGTTTAAATTTGCTTCATTCTCTTGGTATCCTTTGTTGAAAAGCATACCTAGAAAGTTCAGGAGCAGCAATGCTCTACTGGGAGCATGCTGCTGATTGGTGGCTGCACATATATGCCTGTAATCATTGGCTTACTCATTCTATTAAGCAAGCTCCTTCTGCATAGGATATTAAGAGAATAAAGGACATTTGTAAATTATAAATTGAGAAGTTGTTTAACCCTTTAAGGACACAGCTTTCTGTTTGTTAAATTGTTTTATGACGGAAAAATTCCGTCATATGTCCTTAAGAGGTTAAAATGTGTGCTCTATCTGAATATCATTTAAGAAAATGTTTGGGTTTTATGACCCTTTAAATACAAAATACAGCACCTTCCTTCTCCACCCCAGGCTCCATTGGGCGTCACATACACCTCTCTGCATGAGTCAGTCTCAGTGTTATAGACCAGCAGCTTCAATGGTTTCCCTTCATGAGACTCTACAAGAGCGTAGAAATCCTCAGACTAAAGAATGACAAAATGCAATAAAATCAGAGAAACAGAATTAGTGACATCAAACTAAAAAAAAATCCCCAAAGAGTGCTAGATTACAAGTAGTGCACAAAAGGTAGCTCAGGACGTAATAAGCAATATTGCAACCACGCTAACTTGTGCGTGTATTACAAATTGAATGGAAATGGGTGCGCTCGTCGGGTTAGCGTGAGTGAAGACTTCATGTAAAGTGCAAGTGTTAAAAAAACAAGTGCACCAAACACACCAAAAATATATTTAAATAAAGTGTAACACTCATACATACACTGTCTGATGAAAATTATTCATATAAAAATAAATTTAAAAATGTTATAAGGATTATAAGATATATAGTATATGACAAGGTGTTTGACTGGAAAGGGCTAATTGTGGGGGTGTGTATATATATATATATATATATATACACACACACACACCACTGCAAAATGTTCAGTTTCTATAGTTTTACTATTTATAGGTATGTGTTAAAGTAAAATGAAAATTTTTTGTTTTATTCTATGAACTATTGACAACATTTAGCCCAAATTCCAAATAAAAATATTGTCATTTAGAGCATTTATTTGCAGAAAATGATAACTGGTCAAAATAACAAAAGATGCAGTGTTTTGACACCTTGATTAATGCAAAGAAAACAAGATCTTATTCGTTTTTAAACACAATACTAATGTTTTAACTTAGCAAGAGTTCAGAAACCAATATCTGGTGTAATAACCCTGATTTTCAGTCGCAGCTTTCATGCATCTTGGCATGCTCTCCACCAGTCTTTAGCATTGCTATTGGGTGACTATGCCACTTTTGGCACAAAATTTCAAGCAGCTGGGCTTTGTTTGATGTGACCACCCATCTTCCTCTTGATCACATTCCAGAGGTTTTCAATTTGGTTCAGGTTTGATACAAGATAAATCTGCCCGATTCCAAGTTATCTTCTCGGATGAGTCCAATTTTCAACTTTGCCCAACACTGATTATCTAATAGTTAGATGTACACCTGGAGAGTCTTAAAGGGACACTGAACCCAAAACTTTTCTAACATGATTCAGGCAGAGAATACAATTTTAAACATCATTCCAATTTACTTCTATTATCCAATTTACTTAATTTTTAGATATCCTTTATTGAAAAATAGCAATGCACATGGGTGAGCCAATCACACGAGACATCTATGTGAAGCCACCAATCAGCCGCTACTGAGCATATCTAGATATGCTTTTCAGCAAAGAATATCAAGAGAATGAAGCAAATTAGACAATAGAAGTAAATTAGAAAGTTGTTTAAAATTACATGCTCTTTCTAAATCATGAAGGAAAAAATTTGGGTTTCATGTCCCTTTAAAGCCACAGCATCTTGCACCCACTGTGAAATTTGGTGGAGGATCGGTGATGATCTGGGGGTGCTTCAGCAAGGCTGGAATCATGCAGATTTATCTTTGTGAAGGATGCAGGAATCAATCCATGTACAAGGTTGTCTTGGAAGAAAACTTGCTTACTTCTGCTCTGACAATGTTCCCCAACTCTGAGGATTGTTTTTCCAACAGGACAATGCTCCATGCCACACAGCCAGGTCAATCAAGGTGTGGATGGAGGACCACCAGATCAAGACCCTGTCATGACCAGCTCAATCTCCAGACCTGAACCCCTTTGAAAACCTCTGGAATGTGATCAAGAGGAAGATGGATGGTCACAGAGCTGCTTGAATTTGTGCACTAGGAGTGGCACAAAGACACCAAACAGCAATGTGAAAGATTGGCGAAGAGAATGCCAAGACGCATGAAGGCTGCGATTAAAAATCAGAGTTATTCTACCACATCATTTCTGAACTCTTGCTAAGTTAAAAAAATGAGTATTGTGTAGTTTAAAAATGAATATGAACGTGTTTTCTTTGCATTATTTGAGGTCTTAAAACACTTTATATTTTTTGTTATTTGACCAGTTGTCATTTTCTGTAAATGACAATATTTTTATTTGGAGTTTGGGAGAAATAATGACAATATTTTTATTTGGGGTTTGGGAGAAATGTTGTCAGAAGGGGGGGAAGAAATAGAAAACAAATATAATGTTTCTACTTGCTACATGTCTACTTGAAATACAACTTATTGCTTTAATGACGCCGTTTGTGGGAAGTAGATTATTCCAGAGTATCAATCATGTGTAGGCTTTTGGGGTAAGTGTAGATATTCTTTTTATGGCTTCACAGCTGCAAGGCTGGCTAGCTAAAATCCATTTACTCACCTCCTGTAGAATCTGATCAGATCCCACTACATAGTCTGTATAGGGCATCAAACCAGCCAAGCTGGCAGGGGAGCCGGGCTCTACATCCTGCAAAGTTTATAGATAATTTGTTATAATACAACATCAGCAATAAAAGACTGTGTGCAGCAATAAGGACACATACACAGCAAACATCCGCATCTAATTCCCCTATAGCGATTATCCATAGACATGAGGAGTACCTAAGGCTGTAATTTCATACAGAAGTAGTGTTTTTTTTCCTGCTTGTAAAGCTGCTGCAAATACGTGATATATAGGCACATATTGTGCAAAAGGGACATAATGAAGCCCATAATAGTTGAAAAACTCCATGCTCTAATCCATAATTTTACAACTATATTGACCCTAGACTACTGTGTGTTTAAACACACAGTAGAAGTGCACTTCGGGACCCACAGTGCAATGCCTGTCCCGAGCAGGGGTTAAACAATCGGAAGAGAAGGGTCAATAGTTGTAAAATTGCATACTCTAGCAGGTTAGATTAGAGCATAGAATTTTTTGACTATTATGGCCCTTTAAATTCTTTACGGTATCTTTTTGAGAGATTATTGACGCTCTGGGGTTATACAACCTCTGTGGAATATTTATGGTTTGAGCAAAGTCATTGGAACGTTGAGAATCATGAAGCTTAAAGATTTTCAATGTTACAACTATATGTAAATTTAAACATTTGAACTGTGTGATGCATAGGTTAAAAAAAGTGCATTTATTTCCATAAATACATTTGCTAAATAACGACTGCTACATATTAAAGAGATATCAAGGGCCAACATTTTCTGTCATGCCTATGAAATATTAGTTGACATTTGGCCCAATAAATTACAAGCTTCTCCACCCCCTGCTCTCATGCGATTTAGGGCTAGATTACCAGTGGAGCGCTAATTTATTGCACGCCCGTAAACGGGCAAATTCATACATTTATGGGCGCACAATAAATAAGCAGCCATTACAAGTGGCTGGTTAATGCTAACGCTAGCTCACAGGAGCAATTAGAACCCCCTGAAAATTAACCTGATATTAAACCACATGGCCCTAAATTTGAGTGTAGTGGGTTTTTTGTGTTTTTTTTTTTAAAGTGAGGGGATGTGAGGTGCAAGAAAAAAAAAAGAGCCTTTATATAGCGGTCTATGTGAACTGTGTGTTCCCTGTAAATATATATATATGCTTACGTACATATATATTTATGTCTTAATATGTGTATATACACATATAAACACATAAATATGTATATAATCATATACATATATATTTACACTTTGCTGCCCATCGCTCCGCTAGGTTCTCTGTCATGTCTCACGGCATGAGAATGTGGCTCCCATTAAAGCCTATAGAAGCATGCTCTATTGAGCGCAAAGCTACCCTGCAATGATAACGCAAGGTCAAGTTTGCATTGTGCTCAACTTGTAATACAGCGCACATTTGCCTGCGCTGATATTTCTGAGTGGAGCGCAAATATCGAGCTTGCATAAGCGATATTTTGCGCTCCGCTTGCAATCTGGCCCTATATGTGCAAGAGCAGGGCTGAGGTGGCTGACAGGTTAGGAAGCCACGGTCTTACAACTGCTGCTTCTTAAAGTGAATGTAAACTTAGGATTTCAGTAAGCCTGCAAAGCATTTCTCTCTTATACCTAAGTGTAGTCTCTAGGAATTAAATTTTCTACCCTTTCTGTGCCCACTCCTCCCAGACCCTACTTCGTTGTTCTACACTGTCCTACACTTGTTTAAGCGCGCTCGTGCATGCGCAAATCTTCGCTATCGATGTGAAGTGAGCAATTTCCAATTGGTTCCCTATTTAGTATGCGCGTATTGTGAACGCGCATCTTGAGACAATCCTAAATATTTAGTTTAGTGCATGCGCTGATTAAATGCATGACGTTTCACGAAAGGGACTGAACGCCCCCGGGGGGACGGGGACGCTGATTAGCGTATTTAATATTCGTCAGCTGTCAATCAAGAAGGAAGTATGGCGGTCGGTAGGAACGTTGCGAATCGCGAGAGCCTAAAAAAGGTAGAAGTTGGCTTTATTATAACTTTTTTAAAAAAAAATGATGAAAGGAAGAAAGTCTATGCTAAATCTATGCTATGGCGTGACCGAATGTATTCAACTTTACATTCACTTTAAGTAGCAGATGTCAGGCTCACATGAGCAAGCGTGCACCACAAGGACTACAAAGCAGCATTTTGAAGCTTGCATGAAAAACATAATTTATGCTTACCTGATAAATTCCTTTCTTCTGTTGTGTGATCAGTCCACGGGTCATCATTACTTCTGGGATATAACTCCTCCCCAACAGGAAATGCAAGAGGATTCACCCAGCAGAGCTGCATATAGCTCCTCCCCTCTACGTCACTCCCAGTCATTCGACCAAGAATCAACGAGAAAGGAGAAACCAAGGGTGAAGTGGTGACTGGAGTATAATTTAAAAGATATTTACCTGCCTTAAAACAGGGCGGGCCGTGGACTGATCACACAACAGAAGAAAGGAATTTATCAGGTAAGCATAAATTATGTTTTCTTCTGTTATGTGTGATCAGTCCACGGGTCATCATTACTTCTGGGATACCAATACCAAAGCAAAAGTACACGGATGACGGGAGGGATAGGCAGGCTCATTATACAGAAGGAACCACTGCCTGAAGAACCTTTCTCCCAAAAATAGCCTCCGAAGAAGCAAAAGTGTCAAATTTGTAAAATTTGGAAAAAGTATGAAGCGAAGACCAAGTTGCAGCCTTGCAAATCTGTTCAACAGAGGCCTCATTCTTAAAGGCCCAAGTGGAAGCCACAGCTCTAGTGGAATGAGCTGTAATTCTTTCAGGAGGCTGCTGTCCAGCAGTCTCATAGGCTAAACGTATTATGCTACGAAGCCAAAAAGAGAGAGAGGTAGCAGAAGCTTTTTGACCTCTCCTCTGTCCAGAATAAACGACAAACAGGGAAGAAGTTTGGCGAAAATCTTTAGTTGCCTGCAAGTAGAACTTGAGGGCACGAACTACATCCAGATTGTGTAGAAGACGTTCCTTCTTTGAAGAAGGATTTGGACACAAGGATGGAACAACAATCTCTTGATTGATATTCCTGTTAGTGACTACCTTAGGTAAGAACCCAGGTTTAGTACGCAGAACTACCTTGTCTGAGTGAAAAATCAGATAAGGAGAATCACAATGTAAGGCTGATAACTCAGAGACTCTTCGAGCCGAGGAAATAGCCATTAAAAACAGAATTTTCCAGGATAACAATTTTATATCAATGGAATGAAGGGGTTCAAACGGAACACCCTGTAAAACGTTAAGAACTAAGTTTAAACTCCATGGCGGAGCAACAGCTTTAAACACAGGCTTGATCCTAGCTAAAGCCTGACAAAAAGCCTGGACGTCTGGATTTTCTGACAGACGCCTGTGTAACAAGATGGACAGAGCTGAGATCTGTCCCTTTAATGAGCTAGCCGATAAACCCTTTTCTAAACCTTCTTGTAGAAAGGACAATATCCTAGGAATCCTAACCTTACTCCAGGAGTAACCTTTGGATTCGCACCAGTATAGGTATTTACGCCATATCTTATGGTAAATCCTTCTGGTAACAGGCTTCCTAGCCTGTATCAGGGTATCAATAACCGGCTCAGAAAAACCACGTTTTGATAAGATCAAGCGTTCAATTTCCAAGCAGTCAGCTTCAGAGAAGTTAGATTTTGATGTTTGAATGGACCCTGTATCAGAAGGTCCTGTCTTAGAGGTAGAGACCAAGGCGGACAGGATGACATGTCCACTAGATCTGCATACCAAGTCCTGCGTGGCCATGCAGGCGCTATTAGAATCACTGATGCTCTCTCCTGTTTGATTTTGGCAATCAATCGAGGAAGCAGCGGGAAGGGTGGAAACACATAAGCCATCCCGAAGTTCCAAGGTGCTGTCAAAGCATCTATCAGAACCGCTCCCGGATCCCTGGATCTGGACCCGTAGTGAGGAAGTTTGGCGTTCTGGCGAGACGCCATGAGATCTATCTCTGGTTTGCCCCAACGTCGAAGTATTTGGGCAAAGACCTCCGGATGAAGTTCCCACTCCCCCGGATGAAAAGTCTGGCGACTCAAGAAATCCGCCTCCCAGTTCTCCACTCCCGGGATGTGGATTGCTGACAGGTGGCAAGAGTGAGACTCTGCCCAGCGAATTATCTTTGATACTTCCATCATTGCTAGGGAGCTTCTTGTCCCTCCTTGATGGTTGATGTAAGCTACAGTCGTGATGTTGTCCGACTGAAACCTGATGAACCCCCGAGTTCTTAACTGGGGCCAAGCCAGAAGGGCATGGAGAACTGCTCTCAATTCCAGAATGTTTATTGGCAGGAGACTTTCCTCCTGATTCCATTGTCCCTGAGCCTTCAGGGAATTCCAGACAGCGCCCCAACCTAGTAGGCTGGCGTCTGTTGTTACAATTGTCCAGTCCGGCCTGCTGAATGGCATCCCCCTGGACAGATGTGGCCGAGAAAGCCACCATAGAAGAGAGTTTCTGGTCTCTTGATCCAGATTCAGAGTAGGGGACAAGTCTGAGTAATCCCCATTCCACTGACTCAGCATGCACAATTGCAGCGGTCTGAGATGTAGACGTGCAAAGGGAACTATGTCCATTGCTGCTACCATTAAGCCGATCACCTCCATGCATTGAGCTACTGACGGGAGTTGAATGGAATGAAGGACACGGCATGCATTTAGAAGCTTTGTTAATCTGTCTTCTGTCAGATAAATCTTCATTTCTACAGAATCTATAAGAGTCCCCAAGAATGGAACTCTTGTGAGAGGAAAAAGAGAACTCTTCTTTTCGTTCACTTTCCATCCATGCGACCTTAGAAATGCCAGAACTAACTCTGTATGAGACTTGGCAGTTTGAAAGCTTGAAGCTTGTATCAGAATGTCGTCTAGGTACGGAGCTACCGAAATTCCTCGCGGTCTTAGTACCGCCAGAAGGGCACCCAGAACCTTTGTGAAGATTCTTGGAGCCGTAGCCAATCCGAATGGAAGAGCTACAAACTGGTAATGCCTGTCTAAGAAGGCAAACCTTAGATACCGGTAATGATCTTTGTGAATCGGTATGTGAAGGTAAGCATCCTTTAAATCCACTGTGGTCATGTACTGACCCTTTTGGATCATGGGTAAGATTGTCCGAATAGTTTCCATTTTGAACGATGGAACTCTTGGGAATTTGTTTAGGATCTTTAAATCCAAGATTGGCCTGAAAGTTCCCTCTTTTTTGGGAACCACAAACAGGTTTGAGTAAAACCCTTGTCCTTGTTCCGACCGCGGAACCGGATGGATCACTCCCATTAATAACAGATCTTGTACACAGCGTAGAAACGCTTCTTTCTTTATCTGATTTGTTGACAACCTTGACAGATGAAATCTCCCTCTTGGGGGAGAGAATTTGAAGTCTAGAAGGTATCCCTGAGATATGATCTCTAGCGCCCAGGGATCCTGAACATCTCTTGCCCAAGCCTGGGCGAAGAGAGAGAGTCTGCCCCCCACTAGATCCGGTCCCGGATCGGGGGCCCTCGGTTCATGCTGTCTTTGGGGCAGCAGCAGGTTTCCTGGCCTGCTTGCCCTTGTTCCAGGACTGGTTAGGTTTCCAGCCTTGTCTGTAACGAGCAACAGCTCCTTCCTGTTTTGGTGCAGTGGAAGTTGATGCTGCTCCTGTTTTGAAATTCCGAAAGGGACGAAAATTAGACTGTCTAGCCTTAGCTTTGGCTTTGTCTTGAGGCAGGGCGTGGCCCTTACCTCCTGTAATGTCAGCGATAATTTCTTTCAAACCGGGCCCAAATAAAGTTTGCCCCTTGAAAGGTATATTAAGTAATTTGGACTTAGAAGTTACATCAGCTGACCAGGATTTTAGCCACAGTGCCCTACGTGCCTGAATGGCGAATCCTGAGTTCTTAGCCGTAAGTTTGGTTAAATGTACTACGGCCTCCGAAATGAATGAATTAGCTAGTTTAAGGACTCTAAGCCTGTCCGTAATGTCGTCCAGCGTAGTTGAACTAAGGTTCTCTTCCAGAGACTCAATCCAAAATGCTGCCGCAGCCGTAATCGGCGCGATGCATGCAAGGGGTTGCAATATAAAACCTTGTTGAACAAACATTTTCTTAAGGTAACCCTCTAATTTTTTATCCATTGGATCTGAAAAAGCACAGCTATCCTCCACCGGGATAGTGGTACGCTTAGCTAAAGTAGAAACTGCTCCCTCCACCTTAGGGACCGTTTGCCATAAGTCCCGTGTGGTGGCGTCTATTGGAAACATCTTTCTAAATATTGGAGGGGGTGAGAACGGCACACCGGGTCTATCCCACTCCTTAGTAACAATTTCAGTTAGTCTCTTAGGTATAGGAAAAACGTCAGTACTCGCCGGTACCGCAAAGTATTTATCCAACCTACACAATTTCTCTGGTATTGCAACAGTGTTACAATCATTAAGAGCCGCTAAAACCTCCCCTAGTAATACACGGAGGTTTTCCAATTTAAATTTAAAATTTGAAATATCTGAATCCAATCTGTTTGGATCAGAACCGTCACCCACAGAATGAAGCTCTCCGTCCTCATGCTCTGCAAGCTGTGACGCAGTATCAGACATGGCCCTAGTATTATCAGCGCACTCTGTTCTCACCCCAGAGTGATCACGCTTGCCTCTTAGTTCTGGTAATTTAGCCAAAACTTCAGTCATAACAGTAGCCATATCTTGTAATGTTATCTGTAATGGCCGCCCAGATGTACTAGGCGCCATAATATCACGCACCTCCCGGGCGGGAGATGCAGGTACTGCCGCGTGAGGCGAGTTAGTCGGCATAACTCTCCCCTCGCTGTTTGGTGAAATCTGTTCAAATTGTACAGATTGGCTTTTATTTAAAGTAGCATCAATACAGTTAGTACATAAATTTCTATTGGGCTCCACCTTGGCATTGGAACAAATGACACAGGTATCTTCCTCTGAGTCAGACATGTTTAACACACTAGCAATAAACTTGCAACTTGGTTACAATCTTATTTAACAAAAACGTACTGTGCCTCAAAAAAAGCACTAAACGATTAAATGACAGTTGAAATAATGAACTGAAAAACAGTTATAGCACAACTTTTAGCAAAGGTTTGTTCCCATTAGTAAAGTAACAATAATTAAATTTGAAATAAAAATTACAGAACAACGTTTTTAATCACAGTCAATATATAAGTCTCACAGCTCTGCTGAGAGAATCTACCTCCCTCCAAAGAAGTTTGAAGACCCCTGAGTTCTGTTAGAGATGAACCGGATCATGCAGGAAATACAAGAGTAACTGACTGGAAATTTTTGATGCGTAGCAAAGAGCGCCAAAAACGGCCCCTCCCCCTCACACACAGCAGTGAGAGAGAAACTAAACTGTCACAATTAAAAACAAGCAACTGCCAAGTGGAAAAATAATGCCCAAATATTTATTCACTCAGTACCTCAGAAAATGCAAACGATTCTACATTCCAGCAAAAACGTTTAACATGATAAATACCTATTAAAAGGTTTAGTGTACTTTTAACAGAGTAATTCCGGTGAAATACCATCCCCAGAATACTGAAGTGTAGAGTATACATACATGTCATTATAACGGTATGGCAGAATTTTCTCATCAATTCCATTCAGAAAATAAAAACTGCTACATACCTCAATGCAGATTCATCTGCCCGCTGTCCCCTGATCTGAAGCTTTTACCTCCCTCAGATGGCCGAGAAACAGCAATATGATCTTAACTACTCCGGTTAAAATCATAGTAAAAAACTCTGGTAGATTCTTCTTCAAACTCTGCCAGAGAGGCAACAACACGCTCCGGTGCTATTGTAAAATAACAAACTTTTGATTGAAGTTATAAAAACTAAGTATAATCACCATAGTCCTCTCACACATCCTATCTAGTCGTTGGGTGCAAGAGAATGACTGGGAGTGACGTAGAGGGGAGGAGCTATATGCAGCTCTGCTGGGTGAATCCTCTTGCATTTCCTGTTGGGGAGGAGTTATATCCCAGAAGTAATGATGACCCGTGGACTGATCACACATAACAGAAGAAATGCAAGCAGTATATCATGCTTACAGGCTGATAAACACAACACCAGCAGCTGTATTGTCTGACCTGAACAAACCTCCACAAGTCTGAAGAACAAAAATTAGCTTTATTTAACATGAACATTTTATAGATGCAACAAACAAAAAGTTGCCTTTCATTTCCCCTTAAGAAAACATCCTGTATCACAAATTCAAAAAGGTGTTTTCTTACTTCATGTGTTTTATCTCAAATTTTATAAAAATACAAATTTAAATTTGTCCTAAAAAAATCTCTCTAAAAAATGTAATCTCTGTAGTTAAAGTTTAAATAAAAATGAATATAAAAATGCATCTGACATACAGGCTTCAATGGTTTAAAACAACAAAACAAAACATAATACCAGAGATTTAAGAATCACATTTTTTTATAGCACTGGTTACAAACACATTTATTTCATGTAATTGGCAAAAGTCCATGAGCTAGTGACGTATGGGATATACAATCCTACCAGGAGGGGCAAAGTTTCCCAAACCTCAAAATGCCTATAAATACACCCCTCACCACACCCACAATTCAGTTTTACAAACTTTGCCTCCTATGGAGGTGGTGAAGTAAGTTTGTGCTAAGATTTATACGTTGATATGCGCTTCTCAGCATTTTTTAAGCCTGTTTCCTCTCAGAGTACAGTGAATGTCAGAGGGATGTGAAGGGAGTATCACCTATTGAATGCAATGGTTTTCCTCACGGGGATCTATTTCATAGGTTCTCTGTTATCGGTCGTAGAGATTCATCTCCTACCTCCCTTTTCAGATCGACGATATACTCTCATATTACATTACCTCTACTGATAACCGTTTCAGTACTGGTTTGGCTATCTGCTATATGTGGATGGGTGTCTTCAGGTAAGTATGTTTTCATTACTTAAGACACTCTCAGCTATGGTTTGGCACTTTATGTATTTATATAAAGTTTTAAATATATGTATTGTACATATATTTGCCATGTTTCAGGTTTCAGTATATTTCCTTTTGCAGACTGTCAGTTTCATATCTGGGAAATGCATTCTTTAGAAATTTATTTCTTACCTGGGGTGTAGTCTTTTTCAATTGACTGTCATTTTTCAAATTTGCGGGCAGAATTGGGTTTGCGAGGGCGCAAAACGCTAAAGTTTATTGCGCCATTTTTGGCGCAAGGTTACGTTCGTTGACGCAAAATCGTCATTTCCGGCATCTTAGTTGACGCCGGGTCCTTTCACAAGGTTGCGTCATCTATGATGCAAGTGTGTCATTTCCGGACGTATTTGGCGCCAAAAAGCATTTTTCTGTATGTTGTGCGTCATACTTGGTGCCAAATATTTTAATTATTTTAGACCCCATTCCTATTTGCCTCTTGCTTTTTTTATGTCAGAGGGCTATTCTGTTTGCATTTTTTCCCATTCCTGAAACTGCCATATAAGGAAATTGATACTTTTGCTTTATATGTTGTTCTTTTCTCTTACATTTGCAAGATGTCTCAATCTGATCTTGTCTCAGAATTCACTGTTGGATCCCGGCTGCCTGATTACAGTTCTACCAAAGCTAAGTGCATTTGTTGTAAATTTGTGGAGATTATACCTCCAGCTGTGGTTTGTAATAGTTGTCATGATAAACTTTTACATGCAGAAAATATATCCATCAATAGTAGTTCATTACCTGTTGCTGTTCCCTCAACATCTAATGCACAAGATATACCTGTAAATTTAAAAGAATTTATTTCTGATTCTATACAGAAGGCTTGAAGTCTGCCATTCCGCCTTCTAATAAACGTAAAAGGTCTTTTAAAACTTCTTATAAAGATGATGGATTTTCAAATGACCGAAAACATACTGAATTATCCTTCTCTGATGAGGATCTATCTGATTCAGAAGATCCTGCCTCAGATATTGACACTGATAAATCCTCTTATTTTTTTAAATTGGAGTATATTCGTTCTTTGTTAAAAGAAGTGTTGATTACATTGGATATGGAGGAAACTAGTCCTCTTGATATTAAAACTAATAAATGTTTAAATTCTGTTTATAAACCTCCTGTGGTTATTCCAGAGGTTTTTCCAGTTCCTGATGCTATTTCTGATATGATTTCTAAGGAATGGAATAAGCCTGGTACTTCTTTTATTCCCTCTTCAAGGTTTAAAAAGTTGTATCCTTTGCCAGAAGTTAGATTGGAGTTTTGGGGAAAGATCCCCAAGGTTGATGGGGCTCTCTCTACTCTTGCTAAACGTACTACTATTCCTACGGAAGATAGTACTTCTTTTAAAGATCCTTTAGATAGGAAACTTGAAATGTATCTAAGGAAAGCTTCTTTATATTCAGGTCATCTTCTTAGGCCTGCAATTTCTTTGGCTGATGTTGCAGCTGCTTCAATATTTTGGTTGGATACTTTAGCGTAACAAGTATCGGATAATGATTTGTCTAGCATTGTTAAGTTGATTCAACATGCTAATAATTTCATTTGTGATGCCATTTTTGATATTATAAAAATTGATGTTAAATCTATGTATTTAGCTATTTTAGCTAGAAGAGCTTTGTGTCTCAAATCTTGGAATGCTGATATGACTTCTAAGTCCTGATTGTTATCTCTTTCTTTCCAAGGTAATACATTATTTGGTTCTCAGTTGGATTTAATAATTTCAACTGTTACTGGGGGGAAGGGAGTTTTTTTTGCCGCAGGATAAAAAACCTAAGGGTAAATCTAAAGCTTTTAACCGTTTTCGTTCCTTTCGACAAAATAAGTAACAGAAACCTAATCCTTCCCCAAGGAATCTGCTTCCAATTGGAAGCTGTCATGAATACCAGACAGCTAAGGCTACCCCCCACCCCCCTACAACCTCACCACTGTTGTTTCTCAGTGGTTTTGGGATCCTCAGAGCAACCACAATCCCTGGAAGCTTTGGTTTGCTTGTCTTGTGAAAAGCTGATGTATCACCAGGAAAACCCTCCTAGGCTGGCCGGGCCTCTGGAACTCCCGGTCGGCCGCCTCACCACGGACACCCGCCTAACCCCTCTCAGGCTGTCCGGGCTCCTGGAACTCCCGGTCGGCCACAGGACAGCAGGACACCAGCTAACTTTACCCCTGGTCGCTCCAGCAACCATGTGCCCCAGAGCTCCGCTCTTTTGGGGATTAGTAGCCCAGAGGTGGGGGAATTACCGGAGGGGAGCTGCTTTGGGAACCGGGGTTTTTGGACACCCCTACCCCCATAACTTCAACGGGCTGTATCTCCGTTCCCCAATAACGAATCACGCCGCTTTTTGGACTGTGGCATCTGGGGATTGAGAGCTTTCAAATGACACACTGGAAGTGCCAAAACCGTCACCACTGTGTCCTGGGATTCTGTGGGACTATGGTTGCTATGGAGGCGCCGCTCAGTCTGGAGGGCGGGAATGGCGGGAAAACTGTGGCATTGTCTCCCTGTTTTATCAAGATGTGTGAGTATAAAAGTGTGTTTGTCCCAATAAAGGAAGTTCCTGTTTCACCTGAATGTTAGTCTGTCTAGTTATTTAGGTGTGCTCCAGCTAAAATCACTTTCCCGGCTACATAGCAGCATGTTCCAGGCAGAGGAAAGACACTCTGGCAGAGCTACCTAGTCTGGGTAGCCAGAGTCTGCCACAGTGTGGGACCCTAAGTACTGGTGCTGTCAGTCATCAGGCGTGGCTACAGGTTGTGGTCACTTGCCAGCTACATAGCTGCAGTCGTCACATTGGTTGGCAGTGGTAAGATCTGCTTCTTCCACACGATTCCTGCTGACAGAGAAGGGCCACAGTAGCTGGTAACTATGGAAGCCGAGTACCTAAGGAGAGTACAGAAGGCACTGACCCAGCTGGACGGTCCTGGTTCTGAACTGGACCAGCTGAGCTGCAGGAGCATTGTCCGCTGGCAACTATGGAGGGAGAGGCTTCAACAAAAAAAGGATTGTGATGGAAAGGTCCTCCCCACAGATGATGAGAGGTACTGGATCCAGTGGGACTTGCGAGTGCTTTTCCTGGGAGAGCAGCCCATGGAGGAATGGTTATCGGAACTAGATCGACTGGTCCGGGCAGAGATGTGGGTGGAGGACGGCTACCGTGACCTCCGATGGCTCGCTATGCAAGCACGGCCATGGCTGGAGGATTGCTTCCCCACAGAGGGCTTTGGCGGCCCTGGGTTACTATTGGAAAAGTTGACAGAAGACCCAGAATTTGGGAGCGGGTCGAAACTGAAACGAACATTGGCCTCTCCCGAGAGCAGCTGTTGGTTCTCTCGGGGGTACCCTGGCTGGTATCCGATATGGTATCGCTTATTGTCCAAGAATGGGAACTGGAAAAGGCATACAAGAAACTGTTAGACCGAATTCTGCAGCCTGCCACAGAGTCTGCATGGAGCTGTGGTGTAGCACTCTGGGAATCATGGAGGTTGGCCTCAGATGAGTGGCAACAGAGCATAAGAGACGACGAGCTGCTAGATACAAATCAGCAGCCTGGCCCCGAGCTTATAGACTTGGACAAGGGATTCACCCCAGCGGAAGCTCTGGCAACAGGGTAGAAAGCCACCGGCGTCTGCCCAGCAGCTGTAACAGCTCCAGGAAACCAGGGAGAGGAGGAAGTCGTCCTCCCTCCCCTTACAGAGAACCCCTTGCAGGGAGAGATGGATGTTGATAACTCTCCCCAGCAGCAGAACCCCTTCCCGGGAGAGGAGAGTCGGTCTCTCTCCTCAGCGGCAGAGCCATCCCCTGGGAGCGGAGGTAGTCGTCCTCCCTCCCCGTAAGCAGAACCCCTTCCTGGGAGAGGAGACAGTCGGTCTCTCTCCCCAGCAGCAGAGCCAGGAGCAGGGAGAGGAGACAGGCGGTCTCTCTCCCCAGCGACAGAGCCATCCCCTGGGAGCGGAGGTAGTCGTCCTCCCTCCCCGTAAGCAGAACCCCTTCCTGGGAAAGGAGACAGTTGGTCTCTCTTCCCAGCGGCAGATCCATCCTTTGGGAGCGGAGGTAGTCATCCTCCCTCCCCTTACAGAGAAGCCCTTTGAGGGAGACACAGGTATCAATATCTCTCCTCTGCAGCCGAATCCCTTTCTGGGACAGGAGACAGTTGGTCTCTCTCCCCAGTGGCAGAACCCCGTACAGGGAGCAGAGACAGCGGGTCTCCCTCTCCAGCGGCAGCACAGTTTCCCATCGAGCAGAGGTAGCAGACCTCCCTCCCCAGCGGTAGATCTCCTTCTCGGGAGAAGAAACAGATGGTCTCTACCCTTTTCTTGCCCCGGAGTATTTCTCACCAGGGGCAGGCGTTGCATTAGGCAAGGAGGATAAAAGCTTATACAGTTGGTGCCACATGTTTGGGCACACAAGCTTTTCCTGCCCCAACAAGGAGCAACCTCCTCCTTCAGTCTGGGGTGGGAATACAGCTGGGAAACCGGCACTAGCTTTGTTTGTGGGTGGGTCAGCCGGTACTAAACAGAGTGTCACAGAGAGGCAGTGTGGCCATGGAACTTAAAGACACTGGAACTTGTCGGACAGCAATTGTTTGGGAGCTGGCCTTAGCAAACTTGTTTGGGATTTTGCCTTATGTGACTATCCCTGCGCCCAGGGCAAAGGGTATAAATGCCAGCAGGAACCCCCCAGTATGCCTCAAGCTCAGGAGAGATGGGATAACCTCTCCAAGCAACCGAGAAGTTGAGGGCCACCATCGGACAGCCCTAGGCCGTTCCGTTAAGGGTCTAGCCGGGTCTGCCGAACTAGAGGGGGGGGAGATGTCATGGATACCAGACAGCTAAGGCTACCCCCCATCCCCCTACAACCTCACCCCTGTTGTTTCTCAGTTGTTTTGGGCTCCTCATAGCAACCACAATCCCTGGAAGCTTTGGTTTGCTTGTCTTGTGAAAAGCTGGTGTATGACCAGGAAAACCCTCCTAGGCTGGCCGGGCCCCTGGAACTCCCAGTTAGCCACCTCACCATGGACAACCGCCTAACCCCTCTCAGGCTGTCCGGGCTCCTGGAACTCCCGGTCGGCCACAGGACAGCAGGACACCCACTAACTTTACCCCTGGTCGCTCCAGCAACCATGTGCCCCAGAGCTCTGCTCTTTTGGGGGTTAGTAGCCCCTAGGGAGGACAAGAGGTGGGGGAATTACCGGAGGGGAGCTGCTTTGGGAACCGGGGTTTTTGGACACCCCTATCCCCATAACTTCAACGGGGCTGTATCTCCGGTCCACAATAACGAATCACGCCGATTTTTGGACTGTGGCATCTGGGGACCGAGAGCTTTCAAATGACACCCTGGAAGTGCCAAAACCGTCACCACTGTGTCCTGGGATTCTATGGGACTATGGTTGCTATGGAAGCGCCGGTCAGTCTGGAGGGGCGGGAATGGCGGGAAAACTGTGGCATTGTCTCCCTGTTTTATCAAGATGTGTGTGTATAAAAGATGTGTGTTTGTCCCAATAAAGGGAGTTCCTGTTTCACCTGAATGCTAGTCTGTCTAGTTATTTAGGTGTGCTCCAGCTAAAATCACTTTCCTGGGCTACATAGCAGCCTGTTCCAGGCAGAGGAGGGACACTCTGGCAGAGCTACCTAGTCTGGGTAGCCGGAGTCTGCCACAGTGTGGGACCCTAAGTACTGGTGCTGTCGGGCATCAGGGGTGGCTATAGGCTGTGGTCACTTGCCAGCTACATAGCTGCAGTCGGCAGGGTGGAAGCAGGACCCGTTTGGTGGAGCTACCCAGTCGGGGTAGCCTGGGGATCCGTCAGAGAAGCCATCTTCAAAATGGAATAAATCCAAGCCATTTAAGAGATCAAAACCAGCCCCCAAGTCCGCATGAAGGTGCGGCCCTCATTCCAGCTCAGCTGGTAGGGGGCAGATTAAAATTTTTCAAAGATGTTTGGATCAATTCGGTCCAAACTCATTGGATTCAGAGTATTGTCTCTCAGGGGTACAGAATAGGATTTAGAGTGAGACTGCCTGTGAGAAGATTTTTTCTCTGTCATGCATTCCGGTAAACCTAGTAAAGGCTCAGGCTTTTCTGAAGTGTGTTTCAGAACTGGAGTTATCAGGGGTAATAATGATAGTTCCGTTTCGGGAACAGGGTCTGGGGTTTTATTCAAATCTATTCCTTGTCCCAAAGAAAGAAAATTCATTCAGACCAGTTTTGGATCTAAAGATTTTGAATCGATATGTAAGAGTACCAACTTTCAAAATGGTGACTATAAGGACTATTCTGCCTTTTGTTCAGCAAGGGCATTATATGTCCACAATAGACTTACAGGATGCATATCTTCATATTCCGATTCATCCAGATCACTTTCAGTACCTGAGATTCTCTTTTCTAGACAAGCATTACCAATTTGTTGCTCTTCCTTTTGGCCTAGCGACAGCTCCAAGAATCTTTTCAAAGGTTCTAGGTGCCCTACTCTATGTAATCAGAGAGCAGAGTATTGCGGAATATCCTTATTTGGACGATATCTTGGTACTCGCTGAGTCTTTACGTTCTGCAGAATCTCACATGAATCAACTAGTGTTGTTTCTTCGAAGACATGGTTGGAGGATCAATTTACTAAAAAGTTCTTTGATTCCTCAGACAAGGGTAACCTTTTTAGGTTTCCAGATAGATTCAGTGCCCATGACTTTGTCTCTAACAAACAAGAGACGTTTGAAATTGGTTGCAGCCTGTCGGAACCTTCAGTCTCAGTCATTCCCTTCAGTAGCTATGTGCATGGAAGTTTTAGGTCTGACTGCAGCATCGGACGCGATCCCCTTTGCTCGTTTTCATATGAGACCTCTCCAGCTTTGTATGCTGAACCAATGGTGCAGGGATTATACAAGGATATCACAATTAATATCCTTAAATCCCAATGTTCGACTTTCTCTGACTTGGTGGTTAGATCACCATCGTATAATTTTAGGGGCCTCTTTCGTCCATCCAACCTGGACTGTGATCACAACAGATGCGAGTCTTTCAGGTTGGGGAGCTGTTTGGGGATCTCTGACAGAGATGGCGAGATTACCAATCAATATTTTGGAACTCAGTGCGATTCTCAGGGCTCTTCAATTTTGGCCTCTGTTGAAGAGAGAACCATTCATTTGTTTTCAGACAGACAATGTCACAACTGTGGCATATGTCAATCATCAGGGTGGGACTCGCAGTCTTAAGCTATGAAAGAAGTATCTTGCATACTTGCTTGGGCGGAATCCAGCTCCTGTCTAATTTCTGCGGTTCATATCCCAGGTATAGACAATTGGGAAGCGGATTACCTCAGTCGTCAGACTTTACATCCGGGAAAATTGTCTCTCCACTCAGATGCGTTTTCTCAAATTGTTCAGATGTGGGGGCTTCCAGAAATAGATCTAGATGGCATCTCATTTAAACAAAAAAATTCCCAGTTACCTTGTCAGCAATCATTTGTGCTGCTGGTAGCTCCAGCATGGCCTCACAGGTTTTGGTATGCGGATCTTGTTTGGATGTCCAGTTGCCAACCTTGGCCACATCCACTAAGGCCAGTCCTTCTATCTCAAGGTCCGTTTTTCCATCAGGATCTCAAATCATTAAATTTTAAGGTATGGAGATTGAACGCTTAGTGCTTAGTAATAGAGGTTTCTCTGACTCAGTGATTAATACTATGTTGCAGGCTCATAAATCTGTTTCTAGAAAGATTTATTATCGAGTTTGGAAGACTTACATTTCATGGTGTTCTTTTCATAAATTCTCTTGGCATTCTTTTAGAATTCCTAGAATTTTACTGTTTTTTCAGGATGGTTTGGATAAAGGTTTTTCTGCAAGTTCCTTGAAAGGACAAATCTCTGCTCTTTCTGTTTTATTTCACAGAAAGATTGCTAAACTTCCTGATATTCATTGTTTTGTACAGGCTTTGGTTCGTATCAAGCCTGTCATTAAATCAATCTCTCCTTCTTGGAGTCTTAATTTAGTTTTGAAGGCTTTACAAGCTCCTCCGTTTGAGCCTATGCATTCTTTGGACATTAAACTACTTTCTTGGAAAGTATTGTTTCTTTTGGCAATCTCTTCTGCTAGAAGAGTTTCTGAATTATCTCTTGTGAATCTCCTTTTCTGATTTTTCATCAGGATAAGGCGGTTTTGCGGACTTCTAACAACATTAATAGAGAAATTGTTCACTTCCTTGTGTCCTAATCCTAAGAATTCTTTGGAGAGATCCTTACATTCTTTGGATGTGGTAAGAGCTTTGAAATATTATGTTGAAGCTACTAAAGATTTCAGGAAGACTTCTAGTCTATTTGTTATATTGTCTGGTTCTAGGAAAGGTCAGAAGGCTTCTGCTGTTTCCTTGGCTTAGTGGTTAAAGTTTTTGATTAATCAAGCTTATTTGGAGTCGGGTCAAGCCCCGCCTCAGAGAATTACAGCTCATTCTACTAGATCAGTCTCTACTTCGTGGGCTTTTAACAATGAATCTTCAGTTGATCAGATTTGCAAAGCAGCAACTTGGTCTTCTTTGCATACATTTACTAAATTCTACCGTTTTGATGTATTTGCTTCTTCGGAAGCAGCTATTGGTAGAAAAGTTCTTCAGGCAGCTGTTTCAGTTTGATTCTTCTGCTTATGATTTAAGTTTTTTACTTTCATTTATGAGAATAAACTTATATTTTGGGTTGTGGATTAATTTTTTCAGCGGAAAATGGCTGTTTTTATTTTTATCCCTCCCTCTCTAGTGACTCTTGCGTGGAGTTCTGAACTTACCTGATAAATTAATTTCTTTCATATTGGCAAGAGTCCATGAGGCCCACCCTTTTTATGGTGGTTATGATTTTTTGTATAAAGCACAATTATTTCCATATTCCTTTGTTGATGCTTTTTACTCCTTTCTTTATCACCCCACTACTTGGCTATTCGTTAAACTAAATTGTGGGAGTGGTGAGGGGTGTATTTATAGGCATTTTGAGGTTTGGTAAACTTTGCCCCTCCTGGTAGGATTGTATATCCCATACGTCACTAGCTCATGGACTCTTGCCAATATGAAAGAAATTAATTTATCAGTTAAGTTCTTACATAAATTATGTTTTTATTTCGAATAAATGTAGCTACTAGAGAGACCCACTAAATAAAGCAATAACTAATATTAAAGTGCAGACTACCTGCTTACCAGTACATGCCAGACGTGCTCATTAGCACCTTGTGAGCTGCAGAACCTGACACTAGCCCCAAGAAGCCCTTGTCCTCCCCACATATTGCTCGGTGTCACTTCCACTTCTCGCACTTTCATCGTTTTCGTATTGTAAACCTCCAGCTTCACAGGCTTCTCTACATTCGCTTTCAGAAGATCTTTGAACATACTATTTTCCTTATTCTGTAAAAACATAGAAGTAATTTTTCTTTGTTCCATATAAAAGAGGACATTTACATATTAAAGGGACATGAAACCCATACTTTTTCTTTCATGAATCAGAAACATGTCATTATTAAATAAATGTACTTCTATTATCATTTTTTTTATCTCCTGGTATCCTTTGTTGAAAAGCAGAGATAGGAGGTCAGGATTGTGCACGTCTGCAGCACTATATGGCATATATACTTACCTAGGTGTCTCTTCAACAAAGAATACCATGAGAATGAAGCAAACTTGATAATAGTAAATTACGATCTGTCTAAATAGCGAGAAAACAATTTGGGGTTTCATGTCCCTTTAAAGGCTAGATGACAAGTGGAGCACAATAAGCAGAGCAGTTATCTTTGAAGTTGTGAGTGTTGCTCTTGATCGTACTTAAAGTCATCTCCAGAGCAGCAATGCACTACAGCAAACTAGCTGAACACATCTGGCGAATCAATGACAAGAGACAAGTGTGCAGCCACCAATCACCAGCTAAGCTCCCTGTAGCCAATGTATTGCTGCTTACTGAGCCTATCTAGGTATACAACAAAGGATACCTAGAGAAAAAAAGTAAATTTAATAATAAAAGTACATTTTTTGCTCTATCAGAACCATAAGAGCTTAAAGGGACACAAAAGTAAAGAAATAAACTTCCATTATTTAGAGTATGTAGTTTTAAGAGACATCCCAATTTGCTACAATTATCAAACAGTACACATTCATTTTATATGCACACTTTGTAAGGCACCAGCTGCTACTGAGCATGTGCAAGAGTTCAGTCTATAGGTATATGAGCTTGTGATTGGCTGATGTCACACGATATAGGGGGCTGGCAAATTTAAGTAAATTTTGAAATTTGTGAGAAAAAAAATCTACTACTCATTTAAAATTTAGAGTAAGTGATATTGAAATCTCTTAATTATGCACTTATTGATTATGCAATTCTACTGTACTTAACGGTTCCAGCTTTTTACAGTCTAGACGACATGAAACCCAAAATTTTCCCTTTCATGATTCAGATAGAGAATACAATTTCAAGCAACTTTCCAATGTACTTCTATTATTTAATTTGCTTCTTTCTCTTGTTATCCTTTGCTGAAATGCAGTGCTAATTTTGACAGCAAATTTCGATTTAGTCTTAGTTTTAGTCTTTTGACTAAAATGCCATTTTAGTTTTAGTCGTATTTTAGTCATCTGAATTGTTTTAGTTTTAGTCTAGTTTTAGTCGACTGAATCTCCAGTATATTTTAGTTGACTAAATCTACAATAGATTTTAGTTGTCTAAAATCTAAGGGGTTTAGTTAAGGTGTAATGCATTATTTAAGCATTTCTCTATAATTTGCAAACTGATTATATACTCCAGGAGTAAACATAACACCTATTATTATTTAAGGTATTAAGGTTTAAACATGCAATACAGACACAGATTTAGCCATTGTGATATAAAACATCTTTATTAAACTTAAAATTAAATTAAACAAAGTTTCATAAACAAACAGAAGTGCAACTTTAAAATATAAAAAAAACAAAACTGTATTGGCTGTATTGCACATATTACCCAATATAAAAACTTTAACAGTTCTCTGTTATTAATTAAAACAAGTATCAAGTAGCTCAACGTAACAAAAAGTTTCTGCAGCTAGCACAAGCACAGCATAACTTAAACCCATACTCGTCGTGGCTTATGCTTATTTCTATAGGAAGAATCAATTGATTGTTCACAAATTCTAAACATTTTCGGCAATGATATTAGCGCTGCTCTAGAACTTCCAAACTCATTATATACTCCTGTAGTAAAGGTTTATTAACCTGTTTTTATTTATGGTATTAAAGTTTGAACATGCAATACAGATTTAACTGTTGTGGTATATAACATGTTTTGATTTATCTTAAAATTTATTAAAATTAAGTTTCATAAATTTGACAAAAGAACAGTAATTAGATATGGATTGATTATAACACTTTGAATAAAATGTTTTTGTCAGCAAATTTTGATTTAGTTTTAGTCATAGTCTTTTGACTAAAATTTCATTTTGATTTAGTTTTAGTCATAGTCTTTTGACTAAAATGTCATTTTAGTTTTAGTCGTATTTTAGTCATCAGAATTTATTTAGTTTTATACTCATTTTAGTCTAGTTTTAGTCGACGAAATTAACACTGCTGAAATGTTTATCTAGGAAAGTTCATGTGCAGCAGAGAACATAGGTTCTAGCTGTTGATTAGTGGCTGCATATATATACCGATTGTCATTGGCTCACCCATGTGTTCAGTTAGAAACCAGTAGTGCATGGCTGCTCCTTCAACAAATGATACCAAGAGAATAAAACAGATTTGATAATAGAAGTAAATTAGAAAGTTGTTTAAAATTGTATTCTCTATCTGAATCATGAAATAATTTTTTGGGGTTTCATGTCCCTTTAAGGCCTCCCTAACAGGCCAGATTTTGAGGATATCTGAACTGGAGCACAGGTGAAATAATCAGCTGATTAGTAAACATGGTTATTAACCTGCTCTCATCCAAGCTAATCCTGAAAATCTGGCCTGTTGGGGAGGTCTGAGGACAGGTTTGAAAACCAGTGGTCTAAATTGAGAGTGCAATTTAAAAAAATATCTAAATGAACTTTTCTTGTTGTGTATTAATTATAAGAGCTTAATTCTGAATTCCATGTTTCTTTAAATATCTAATCATTGGACTAATATACCAGCCAATCGTGTGAGTTTGTTCTCATGTTTATAATACAAGCCATGGGTTACACTTACCAGTCTTGTATGGCCAATTGCAGTGATGAAGTCGAAAAAGGGCTCCAGCCCAGCATTTTGAGCTGGTGAGTTATCCTGAACCTTAGGGAAAAAAAGAAAATACATTTAAAAAATGTATAGTTTTTAAAACTCTTCTAATTTTAATTTCAAGTTTTACTAGAAAGACTTCTACTATTTATACAACTGTCTAGTGATCTGTCCGTTGTACCTTCACTCGCATGATCAATAGTAAATTAAGTTATATCTTCTCATTAGCCATAAGAAAAATTGCAGACATAAAATATAAAACTGGTACTATTCAAAAAACAAAAACAACAACTCTGTACTAAATAATTCTTCACCACAAAGTTTTGAAATGTGCTTCCTCAGAGTTTATTTCAAATTATACACAGGTGAAAAAACTACAACATTATTAACCTGCAAGGCTTAGACAAATTTGTTCAAACTTTACTAGGAAATTGTTTCATTTCATGGCGAGTGCAAAATGTGCATGACATATGCACAGTTGGAAAGATACAGCTTTAGCTGAAAAGGGATGGCTAGCTTTGACGTACAAATTGTTAAACATTTTGGTAAGCTACATCATGTTAAAAATAAAGATAGATATATAGCTTGATTTTGGGAAAAATGCTCATAGTTCTGAACTGTAAAGCTTTAAAAACATGTTAGTTTGATATTTTATGCATATGCTCAAAATTTGGCGGCGCTATACAAATAAATGATAATAATGATAATAATAATAAAAATAAATACAAAAAAACACAAGTTAACTGTCAAGGCCGGGTACTGGGCCGTGGCCCAGCTGTTAAGAAACCAGGCGGTGGGACACTCAAGTAAAAATAAAATAAAAAAAAAATCTGAATTTGTTTACCAAGGACCTCTACATTTAACAAAAAAATCATCAATATTTTTGGAGGGGGGGATACAAAGTTCTTTTTTCGCATCAAGTGAGTCCTGAAAACATGAATATCCTGCTTTTTTTAGCATTTAAGTTCAGTCTAGAGGTAACAATACTTTAGGGTAATTTAAGAATCACTAATTCTGTGCCCCAAGCTATGCTGGCTCTTATTAATCTCTCTAGCAGTTTTCCATTTCATGATGACAACACATATCCTCTTAGAAATTTCACATTCAACCCAGTTCTCAAATTTATACATTTTAAAACAAAGTGGTTTTTATTAGCAGGAAGTGGTAGTGTGTTCCATGTGTTATAAGGGTTATAATCACTTGGAAGGAGGGACAGATGACGAATAAATGCATCACAAATGTATCCGTTCACAAACTCTTTAAGATTTTTAAAGAAGTAAAGAAATTTCAAACTCTTGTAGAACCATATTCATTACTGCTGGGTATATAGTCTCTGAATACTTAAGTAGGTAGAAACTTTTGTCAGAAATCTGAATGGGCTCTGCACCATATACCCATTCTCTTCCTGCTTGATCTAGTTTAGATTTACCTACACAGTAGTATGTCAGGATGAGCTGAAACTCTGCTGCAGAAAAAAAATGTATGACCCTTCAATACATCACATTAATTATTGCCACTAACTACAGATTGTAGAGAGCACTGGGGATGTCCCTAAGTGGATCCAATATACAGGTACCCTCTTCAAAGAATGTCACTCATGCAAGGATAATGCTAATTTGATCATCCAGATAGTCCAACCTTACTTAAAAAACATAATTTATGCTTACCTGATAAATTTATTTCTCTTGTAGTGTATCCAGTCCACGGATCATCCATTACTTGTGGGATATTCTCCTTCCCAACAGGAAGTTGCAAGAGGATCACCCACAGCAGAGCTGCTATATAGCTCCTCCCCTAACTGTCATATCCAGTCATTCGACCGAAAACAAACAGAGAAAGGAGAAACCATAGGGTGCAGTGGTGACTGTAGTTTAATTAAAATTTAGACCTGCCTTAAAAGGACAGGGCGGGCCATGGACTGGATACACTACAAGAGAAATAAATGTATCAGGTAAGCATAAATTATGTTTTCTCTTGTTAAGTGTATCCAGTCCACGGATCATCCATTACTTGTGGGATACCAATACCAAAGCTAAAGTACACGGATGATGGGAGGGACAAGGCAGGATTAAGCGGAAGGAACCACTGTCTGAAGAACCTTTCTCCCAAACACAGCCTCCGAAGAAGCAAAAGTATCAAATTTGTAAAATTTTGAAAAAGTGTGAAGCAAAGACCAAGTCGCAGCCTTGCAAATCTGTTCAACAGAGGCCTCATTTTTGAAGGCCCAGGTGGAAACCACAGCTCTAGTAGAATGAGCTGTAATCCTTTCAGGGGGCTGCTGTCCAGCAGTCTCATAGGCTAGGCTTATTACGCTCCGAAGCCAAAAGGAAAGAGAGGTTGCCGAAGCTTTTTGACCTCTCCTCTGTCCAGAGTAAACGACAAACAGGAAAGATGTTTGACGAAAATCCTTAGTAGCTTGTAAGTAAAACTTCAAGGCACGGACTACGTCCAAAATATGTAAAAGACGTTCCTTCTTTGAAGAAGGATTAGGGCACAACGATGGAACAACAATCTCTTGATTGATATTCTTGTTAGAAACCACCTTAGGTAAAAACCCAGGTTTGGTACGCAGAACTACCTTATCTGCATGAAAAATCAGATAGGGAGAATCACATTGTAAGGCAGATAGCTCAGAGACTCTCCGAGCCGAGGAAATAGCCATCAAAAATAGAACTTTCCAAGATAAAAGTTTAATATCAATGGAATGAAGGGGTTCAAACGGAACTCCTTGAAGAACCTTAAAAACCAAGTTTAAGCTCCACGGGGGAGCAACAGGTTTAAACACAGGCTTAAATCTAACCAAAGCCTGGCAAAATGCCTGGACGTCTGGAACCTCTGCCAGACGCTTATGCAAAAGAATAGACAGAGCAGAAATCTGTCCTTTTAAGGAACTAGCTGATAATCCTTTGTCCAAGCCCTCTTGGAGAAAAGACAATATTCTAGGAATCCTAACTTTACTCCATGAGTAAGTCTTGGATTCACACCAATAAAGATATTTACTCCATATCTTGTGGTAGATTTTCCTGGTAACAGGCTTTCGTGCCTGTATTAAAGTATCAATGACTGACTCGGAGAAGCCACGCTTTGATAGAATCAAGCGTTCAATCTCCATGCAGTCAGTCTCAGAGAAATTAGATTTGGATGATTGAAAGGACCTTGTATCAGAAGGTCCTGTCTTAGAGGCAGAGTCCATGGTGGAAAGGATGACATGTCCACTAGGTCTGCATACCAAGTCCTGCGTGGCCACGCAGGTGCTATCAGAATCACCGATGCTCTCTCCTGTTTGATTTTGGCAATCAGTCGAGGGAGCAGAGGAAACGGTGGAAACACATAAGCCAGGTTGAAGAACCAAGGCGCTGCTAGCGCATCTATCAGCGTCGCTTCTGGGTCCCTGGACCTGGATCCGTAACAAGGAAGCTTGGCGTTCTGGCGAGACGCCATGAGATCCAACTCTTGTTTGCCCCAATGATGAATCAACTGAGCAAACACCTCCGGATGGAGTTCCCACTCCCCCGGATGGAAAGTCTGACGACTTAGAAAATCCGCCTCCCAGTTCTCCACGCCTGGGATACGGATTGCTGACAGGTGGCAAGAGTGGTACTCTGCCCAGCTAATTATTTTTGAGACTTCTAACATCGCTAGGGAACTCCTGGTTCCCCCTTGATGGTTGATGTAAGCCACAGTCGTGATGTTATCAGACTGAAATCTGATGAACCTCAGTGTTGCTAACTGAGGCTAAGCCAGAAGAGCATTGAATATCGCTCTTAACTCCAGAATATTTATTGGAAGGAGTTTCTCCTCCTGAGTCCACGATCCCTGTGCCTTCAGGGAATTCCAGACTGCACCCCAACCTAGAAGGCTGGCATCTGTTGTTACAATTGTCCAATCTGGCCTGCGAAAGGTCATACCCTTGGACAGGTGTACCCGAGACAACCACCAGAGAAGAGAATCTCTGGTCTCTTGATCCAGATTTAGCAGAGGGGACAAATCTGTGTAATCCCCATTCCACTGACTCAGCATGCATAATTGCAGCGGTCTGAGATGAAGGCGCGCAAATGGCACTATGTCCATTGCCGCTACCATTAAGCCGATTACCTCCATACACTGAGCTACCGAAGGGCGCGGAATGGAGTGAAGAACACAGCAAGCGTTTAGAAGTTTTGATAACCTGAACTCAGTCAGGTAAATTTTCATTTCTACAGAATCTATAAGAGTCCCTAAGAAGGAGACTCTTGTGAGTGGGGATAGAGAACTCTTTTCCTCGTTCACTTTCCACCCGTGCGACCTCAGAAATGCCAGAACTATCTCTGTATGAGACTTGGCAACTTGAAAGCTTGACGCCTGTATCAGGATGTCGTCTAGATACGGAGCCACCGCTATGCTTCGCGGTCTTAGAACCGCCAGAAGTGAGCCCAGAACCTTTGTAAAGATTCTCGTGGCTGTAGCCAACCCTGAAGGGAAGAGCTACAAATTGGTAATGCCTGTCTAGAAAGGCAAACCTTAGAAACCGATGATGATCTTTGTGAATCGGTATGTGAAGGTAGGCATCCTTTAAGTCCACTGTGGTTTTTTGGGAACCACAAACAGATTTGAATAAAAACCCTGTCCTTGTTCCATCCGCGGAACTGGATGGATCACTCCCATAACTAGGAGGTCTTGCACACAGCATAGGAATGCCTCTTTCTTTATCTGATTTGCAGATAGCCTTGAAAGATGAAATCTCCCTTGTGGAGGGGAAGCTTTGAAGTCCAGAAGATATCCCTGAGATATGATCTCCAACGCCCAGGGATCCTGAACATCTCTTGCCCACGCCTGGGCGAAGAGAGAAATTCTGTCTCCTACTAGATCCGTCGCCGGATAGGGGGCCGTTCCTTCATGCTGTCTTAGAGGCAGCAGCAGGCTTTCTGTCCTGCTTGCCTTTGTTCCAGGACTGGTTAGGTTTCCAGGCCTGCTTAGATTGAGCAAAAGTTCCCTCTTGTTTTGAAGGGGAGGAAGTTGATGCTGCACCTGCCTTGAAATTTCGAAAGGCACGAAAATTAGACTGTTTGGCCTTTGCTTTGGCCCTGTCCTGAGGAAGGGTGTGACCCTTACCTCCAGTAATGTCAGCAATAATTTCCTTCAAACCAGGCCCGAATAAGGTCTGCCCCTTGAAAGGAATGTTGAGTAATTTAGACTTCGAAGTCACATCAGCTGACCAGGATTTAAGCCATAGCGCCCTACGCGCTTGGATGGCGAATCCGGATTTCTTAGCCGTTAGTTTAGTCAAATGAACAATGGCATCAGAAACAAATGAGTTAGCTAGCTTAAGTGTTCTAAGCTTGTCAATAATTTCAGTCAATGGAGCTGTATGGATGGCCTCTTCCAGGGCCTCAAACCAGAATGCCGCCGCGGCCGTGACAGGCGCAATGCATGCAAGGGGCTGTAAAATAAAACCTTGTTGAATAAACATTTTCTTAAG
Source organism: Bombina bombina (assembly GCF_027579735.1). Classification (NCBI taxonomy): domain Eukaryota; kingdom Metazoa; phylum Chordata; class Amphibia; order Anura; family Bombinatoridae; genus Bombina; species Bombina bombina. The sequence goes on along the minus strand of NC_069503.1, from coordinate 170,638,426 downwards.
GTAACCCTCCAATTTTTTATCCATTGGATCTGAAAAAGCACAACTGTCCTCAACCGGGATAGTAGTACGCTTTGCTAAAGTAGAAACTGCTCCCTCCACCTTAGGGACCGTCTGCCATAAGTCCCGTGTAGTGGCGTCTATTGGAAACATTTTTCTAAATATAGGAGGTGGGGAAAAAGGCACCACCGGTCTATCCCACTCCTTGCTAATAATTTCTGTAAGCCTTTTAGGTATAGGAAAAACATCAGTACACACCAGTACCGCATAGTATTTATCCAGCCTACACAATTTCTCTGGTACTGCAACTGTGTTACAGTCATTCAGAGCAGCTAATACCTCCCCAAGCAACACACGGAGGTTCTCAAGCTTAAATTTAAAATTAGAAATCTCTGAATCAGGTTTCCCCGAATCAGAGATGTCACCCACAGACTGAAGCTCTCCGTCCTCATGATCTGCATATTGTGACGCAGTATCAGACATGGCCCTTACAGCATCTGCGCGCTCTGTATTTCTCCTAACCCCAGAGCAATCGCGCTTGCCTCTTAATTCAGGCAACCTGGATAATACCTCTGACAGGGTATTATTCATGATTGCAGCCATGTCCTGCAAGGTAATCGCTATGGGCGTCCCTGATGTAATTGGCGCCATATTAGCGTGCATCCCCTGAGCGGGAGGCGAAGGGTCTGACACGTGGGGAGAGTTAGTCAGCATAACTTCCCCTTCGTCAGAATCTTCTGGTGATATTTCTTTTATAGTTAAAGACTGATCTTTACTGTTTAAGGTGAAATCAATACATTTAGTACACATTCTCCTATGGGGCTCCACCATGGCTTTCAAACATAATGAACAAGTAGTTTCCTCTGTGTCAGACATGTTTAAACAGACTAGCAATGAGACTAGCAAGCTTGGAAAACACTTTAAACAAGTTTACAAGCAATATAAAAAACGTTACTGCACCTTTAAGAAACACAAATTTTGTCAAAATTTGAAATAACAGTGAAAAAAGGCAGTTACACTAACGAAATTTTTACAGTGTATGTAACAAGTTAGCAGAGCATTGCACCCACTTGCAAATGGATGATTAACCCCTTAATACCCAAAACGGAATAATAAAAGACAAAAACGTTTGTTTTTTTTTGTTTTTTTTCAAACAGTCACAACAACTGCCACAGCTCTACTGTGGCTTTTTACCTCCCTCAAAAACGACTTTGAAGCCTTTTGAGCCCTCCAGAGATGTCCTGGATCATGCAGAGGGAAGCTGAATGTCTCTGTCAGTATTTTTATCTGCACAGAAAAGCACTAAAAAAGGCCCCTCCCACTCATATTACAACAGTGGAAAGCCTAAGGAAACTGTTACTAGGCAAAATTCAAGCCAGCCATGTGGAAAAAAACTAGGCCCCAATAAGTTTTATCACCAAATACATATAAAAACGATTAAACATGCCAGCAAACGTTTTATATTACATTTTTATAAGAGTATGTATCTCTATTAATAAGCCTTATACCAGTTGCTATAACTGCATTTAAGGCTTTACTTACATTAGTTCGGTATCAGCAGCATTTACTAGCAAATTCCATCCCTAGAAAAATATTAACTGCACATACCTTATTGCAGGAAAACCTGCACGCCATTCCCTCTCTGAAGTTACCTCACTCCTCAGAATATGTGAGAACAGCCATGGATCTTAGTTACTTCTGCTAAGATCATAGAAAACGCAGGCAGATTCTTCTTCTAAATACTGCCTGAGATAAACAGTACACTCCGGCACCATTTAAAAATAACAAACTTTTGATTGAAGAATAAACTAAGCATAAAACACCACACTCCTCTTACGACCTCCATTTTGGTTGAGGCTTGCAAGAGAATAACTGGATATGACAGTTAGGGGAGGAGCTATATAGCAGCTCTGCTGTGGGTGATCCTCTTGCAACTTCCTGTTGGGAAGGAGAATATCCCACAAGTAATGGATGATCCGTGGACTGGATACACTTAACAAGAGAAATACCTATTGAGAAACAGATAAAAGAACAAGGAAATCAATTTTATAACAGCCCTAGCACAGTCTACAGCGCATATTTGTGGTGCTCCAGATGCCTACATAGGTCTCTCTTCAACACTGAATATCATGGGACGAAGCTAATTGGACAATAGAAGTCAAATGGAATTTTTTTTTTAAAATGGTGTGTTCTGTCTGAATCACAAAAGAAAATTTCTGGGTTTCATATCTGTTTAAAGGGACAGTAAACCTTAAAAATAATGTTATATAATTCTGCACATAGTGCAGAATTATATAACATTATTTAGGTGTTATAGCCATAAAAGCATTTTTTACCGTTTAATTTGCTAAAATACGGCGCTTTTACAGACCCGCTCTCTGCTGAGCGGGTCTGTTATTTTTAGTCAGCGCATCGGGCCAGCTGTATAGTCACAGCCCGGCCCGACCGCGCCATAGCACTAAGTACAGCTCGCTCCTGTCACAGGAGCGAGCTGCACTTAGTCTTATGGCGCGGTCGGGCCGGGCTGTGACTATACAGCTGGCCCGATGCGCTGACTAAAAATAACAGACCCGCTCAGCAGAGAGCGGGTCTGTAAAAGCGCCGTATTTTAGCAAATTAAACGGTAAAAAATGCTTTTATGGCTATAGCACCTAAATAATGTTATATAATTCTGCACTATGTGCAGAATTATATAACATTATTTTTAAGGTTTACTTTCCCTTTAAGCACCACACTTCACATGGTCTGTATACAAAAGAAACATTTAACAAGTATTTTAAACTGCAGCTCTGTTAAAAAATATAATTTTTTTATTTGAGAACTGTCAACAGCCAAAAGTGTTCCCAGGAATAGAACCACAACATGAAGAAAGCTGACTGCGTTACTAGTTACTTATTATAGAAATAAATATTTGTCCCCAAAAAGTTCTGGATAAAAAAATGGTCCTGGTTTATACATTAACAAATTGTTGTATCCAAAGTAAATAGAAGAACAGCAAGCAAATCTCTCTGCTGAGAAACGGAATATTTGCTCACGCAAACAAGAAATTATCTGTATATAAAAAAAATACAACTTACAGATTGTATTTTAAAGGGCCATTATAGCTATAAAAAAAAACAACACTCTAATCCGTTACAGCAAGTCATTTTAAGAGTATCAACCCTGCAGCACAGTGTGTTTAACCCCTGCAATAGGGTTAAAAACAGTAGAAATACTGCTCGGATGTGCAACTAACTCTGCTGATTGGTGGCTAAATGTAGCCACCAATCAGTAAGTGCTACCCAGGTGCTGAACCAAAAATAGGCCAGCTCCCTAAAAGACAATTTTTGGGTTTCACATCCCTTTAAGCTAAAATTAGCTAATAATGAAAAGTTTCAATGCTTATTGCACAAATTCTCATTAAATACATTTTACAATTACTGACTGGCAAAATCTTTTGTGGAGAATGGGAAATCAAGTCAGCTCACGTATAATGTGTATACGTATATATTTTCTTACTGCTTATTTGCTCGTGCAGAAGGCCATCCCGCCCATGTAATTATAGATGATTGGCACTAAAGCTCAATATTAAATTTTCACAACAACGTCATGTGTTTCCTCTGATAAGAAGATACCTCAGTACTGATACAGATAGTTTCCATCTCTACGCATTTAAGTTAAATCAACAAACAAATGGTGTTAACTGACTTTCAGGCAGATTATTCTTTTCAGGAGCCTGGGAAATGTTATACTGTAACTAATATATGTAACATTACAAAATTGTGACCTAGGCTGGATTGGCCTACCAGGATACCAGGAAATTTCCTGATGGGCTGCAGCAGCTGGGGCTGGAAAACTACAATTTAAAGGGGTGATTAATTGATCCAATTGGTTTGTATGGTGCCTTTATAACAACTATCTGGCATTTTTGTAATATAAACTAATATAATATAATTCTGAAAAAAATATTGGGGGAAGGAGAAATCCTCTTTGAGAAAAATGGGGCGTGCGCATTCTAGTGACTCAATGAAAAAACAGAATTTATGCTTACCTGATAAATTACTTTCTCCAACGGTGTGTCCGGTCCACGGCGTCATCCTTACTTGTGGGATATTCTCTTCCCCAACAGGAAATGGCAAAGAGCCCAGCAAAGCTGGTCACATGATCCCTCCTAGGCTCCGCCTTCCCCAGTCATTCGACCGACGTAAAGGAGGAATATGCATAGGAGAAATCATATGATACCGTGGTGACTGTAGTTAGAGAAAATAATTCATCAGACCTGATTAAAAAACCAGGGCGGGCCGTGGACCGGACACACCGTTGGAGAAAGTAATTTATCAGGTAAGCATAAATTCTGTTTTCTCCAACATAGGTGTGTCCGGTCCACGGCGTCATCCTTACTTGTGGGAACCAATACCAAAGCTTTAGGACACGGATGATGGGAGGGAGCAAATCAGGTCACCTAGATGGAAGGCACCACGGCTTGCAAAACCTTTCTCCCAAAAATAGCCTCAGAAGAAGCAAAAGTATCAAATTTGTAAAATTTGGTAAAAGTGTGCAGTGAAGACCAAGTCGCTGCCTTACATATCTGATCAACAGAAGCCTCGTTCTTGAAGGCCCATGTGGAAGCCACGGCCCTAGTGGAGTGAGCTGTGATTCTTTCAGGAGGCTGCCGTCCGGCAGTCTCATAAGCCAATCGGATGATGCTTTTAAGCCAAAAAGAGAGAGAGGTAGAAGTTGCTTTTTGACCTCTCCTTTTACCAGAATAAACAACAAACAAGGAAGATGTTTGTCTGAAATCCTTTGTAGCCTCTAAATAGAATTTTAGAGCACGAACTACATCCAAATTGTGCAACAAACGTTCCTTCTTTGAAACTGGATTCGGACACAAAGAAGGCACGACTATCTCCTGGTTAATATTTTTGTTAGAAACAACTTTCGGAAGAAAACCAGGTTTAGTACGCAAAACCACCTTATCTGCATGGAACACCAGATAAGGAGGAGAACACTGCAGAGCAGATAACTCTGAAACTCTTCTTGCAGAAGAAATTGCAACCAAAAACAAAACTTTCCAAGATAATAACTTGATATCAACGGAATGTAGGGGTTCAAACGGAACCCCCTGAAGAACTGAAAGAACTAAATTGAGACTCCAAGGAGGAGTCAAAGGTTTGTAAACAGGCTTGATTCTAACCAGAGCCTGAACAAAAGCTTGAACATCTGGCACAGCCGCCAGCTTTTTGTGAAGTAAAACAGATAAAGCAGAAATCTGTCCCTTCAAAGAACTTGCAGATAATCCTTTCTCCAAACCCTCTTGAAGAAAGGATAGAATCTTAGGAATTTTTATCCTGTTCCATGGGAATCCTTTAGATTCACACCAACAGATATATTTTTTCCATATTTTATGGTAGATTTTTCTAGTTACAGGCTTTCTAGCCTGAACAAGAGTATCAATGACAGAATCTGAGAACCCTCGCTTTGATAAAATCAAGCGTTCAATCTCCAAGCAGTCAGTTGGAGTGAGGCCAGATTCGGATGTTCGAACGGACCTTGAACAAGAAGGTCCTGTCTCAAAGGTAGCTTCCATGGTGGAGCCGATGACATATTCACCAGGTCTGCATACCAAGTCCTGCGTGGCCACGCAGGAGCTATCAAGATCACCGATACCCTCTCCTGTTTGATCCTGGCTACCAGCCTGGGAATGAGAGGAAACGGTGGGAACACATAAGCTAGGTTGAAGGTCCAAGGTGCTACTAGTGCATCCACTAGAGTCGTCCTTGGGATCCCTGGATCTGGACCCGTAGCAAGGAACCTTGAAGTTCTGACGAGACGCCATCAGATCCATGTCTGGAATGCCCCACAATTGAATTATTTGGGCAAAGATTTCCGGATGGAGTTCCCACTCCCCCGGATGAAAAGTCTGACGACTCAGAAAATCCGCTTCCCAATTTTCCACTCCTGGGATGTGGATTGCAGACAAGTGGCAGGAGTGATTCTCCGCCCATTGAATTATTTTGGTCACTTCTTCCATCGCCAGGGAACTCCTTGTTCCCCCCTGATGGTTGATATACGCAACAGTCGTCATGTTGTCTGATTGAAACCTTATGAATTTGGCCTTTGCTAGCTGAGGCCAAGCCTTGAGAGCATTGAATATCGCTCTCAGTTCCAGAATGTTTATCGGGAGAAGAGATTCTTCCCGAGACCAAAGACCCTGAGCTTTCAGGGGTTCCCAGACCGCGCCCCAGCCCACCAGACTGGCGTCGGTCGTGACAATGACCCACTCTGGTCTGCGGAAGCTCATCCCTTGTGACAGGTTGTCCAGGGTCAGCCACCAACGGAGTGAATCTCTGGTCCTCTGATCTACTTGTATCGTCGGAGACAAGTCTGTATAATCCCCATTCCACTGACTGAGCATGCACAGTTGTAATGGTCTTAGATGAATTCGCGCAAAAGGAACTATGTCCATTGCCGCGACCATCAAACCTATTACTTCCATGCACTGCGCTATGGAAGGAAGAAGAACAGAATGAAGTACTTGACAAGAGCTTAGAAGTTTTGATTTTCTGGCCTCTGTCAGAAAAATCTTAATTTCTAAGGAGTCTATTATTGTTCCCAAGAAGGGAACTCTTGTTGACGGAGAACTTTTTTCTACGTTCACTTTCCACCCGTGAGATCTGAGAAAGGCTAGGACAATGTCCGTATGAGCCTTTGCTTGTGGCAGAGACGACGCTTGAATCAGTATGTCATCCAAGTAAGGTACTACTGCAATGCCCCTTGGTCTTAGCACCGCTAGAAGGGACCCTAGTACCTTTGTGAAAATTCTTGGAGCAGTGGCTAATCCGAATGGAAGTGCCACAAACTGGTAATGTTTGTCGAGAAAGGCGAACCTTAGGAACCGATGATGTTCCTTGTGGATAGGAATATGTAGATACGCATCCTTTAAATCCACCGTGGTCATGAATTGACCTTCCTGGATGGTAGGAAGAATTGTCCGAATGGTTTCCATTTTGAACGATGGAACCCTGAGAAATTTGTTTAGGATCTTGAGATCTAAGATTGGTCTGAATGTTCCCTCTTTTTTGGGAACTATGAACAGATTGGAGTAGAATCCCATCCCTTGTTCTCCTAATGGAACAGGATGAATCACTCCCATTTTTAACAGGTCTTCTACACAATGTAAGAATGCCTGTCTTTTTATGTGGTCTGAAGACAATTGAGACCTGTGGAACCTTCCCCTTGGGGGTAGCTCCTTGAATTCCAGAAGATAACCTTGGGAGACTATTTCTAACGCCCAAGGATCCAGAACATCTCTTGCCCAAGCCTGAGCGAAGAGAGAAAGTCTGCCCCCCACCAGATCCGGTCCCGGATCGGGGGCCAACATCTCATGCTGTCTTGGTAGCAGTGGCAGGTTTCTTGGCCTGCTTACCTTTGTTCCAGCCTTGCATTGGCCTCCAGGCTGGCTTGGTTTGAGAAGTATTACCCTCTTGCTTAGAGGATGTAGAACTTGAGGCTGGTCCGTTTCTGCGAAAGGGACGAAAATTTGGTTTATTTTTAGCCTTAAAAGACCTATCCTGAGGAAGGGCGTGGCCCTTTCCCCCAGTGATATCTGAAATAATCTCTTTCAAGTCAGGGCCAAACAGCGTTTTCCCCTTGAAAGGTATGTTAAGCAATTTGTTCTTGGAGGACGCATCCGCTGACCAAGACTTTAGCCAAAGCGCTCTGCGCGCCACAATAGCAAACCCTGAATTTTTCGCCGCTAATCTAGCTAATTGCAAAGTGGCGTCTAAAGTAAAAGAGTTAGCCAATTTAAGAGCGTGAACTCTGTCCATAACCTCCTCATAAGAAGATTCTTTATCGAGCGACTTTTCTAGTTCATCGAACCAGAAACACGCTGCTGTAGTGACAGGAACAATGCATGAAATTGGTTGTAGAAGGTAACCTTGCTGAACAAACATCTTTTTAAGCAAACCCTCTAATTTTTTATCCATAGGATCTTTGAAAGCACAACTATCTTCTATAGGGATAGTAGTGCGTTTGTTTAGAGTAGAAACCGCCCCCTCGACCTTGGGGACTGTCTGCCATAAGTCCTTTCTGGGGTCGACCATAGGAAACAATTTCTTAAATATAGGGGGAGGGACAAAAGGTATGCCGGGCCTTTCCCATTCTTTGTTTACAATGTCCGCCACCCGCTTGGGTATAGGAAAAGCTTCGGGGGGCACCGGGACCTCTAGGAACTTGTCCATCTTACATAATTTCTCTGGAATGACCAAATTGTCACAATCATCCAGAGTAGATAACACCTCCTTAAGCAGAGCGCGGAGATGTTCCAATTTAAATTTGAATGTAATAACATCAGGTTCAGCTTGTTGAGAAATTTTTCCTGAATCTGAAATTTCTCCCTCAGACAAAACCTCCCTGGCCCCTTCAGACTGGTGTAAGGGCATGTCAGAACCATTATCATCAGCGTCCTCATGCTCTTCAGTATCTAAAACAGAGCAGTCGCGCTTTCGCTGATAAGTGGGCATTTTGGCTAAAATGTTTTTAATAGAATTATCCATTACAGCCGTTAATTGTTGCATAGTAAGAAGTATTGGCGCACTAGATGTACTAGGGGCCTCCTGTGTGGGCAAGACTGGCGTAGACACAGGAGGGGATGATGCAGTACCATGCTTACTCCCCTCACTTGAGGAATCATCTTGGGCATCATTTTCTCTAAATTGTTTGTCACATACATCACATCTATTTAAATGAGAAGGAACCTTGGCTTCCTCACATACAGAACATAGTCTATCTGATAGTTCAGACATGTTAAACAGGCATAAACTTGATAACAAAGTACAAAAAACGTTTTAAAATAAAACCGTTACTGTCACTTTAAATTTTAAACTGAACACACTTTATTACTGAATATGTGAAAAAGTATGAAGGAATTGTTCAAAATTCACAAAAATTTCACCACAGTGTCTTAAAGCCTTAAAAGTATTGCACACCAAATTTGAAAGCTTTAACTCTTAAAATAACGGAACCGGAGCCGTTTTTATATTTAACCCATATACAGTCCCTGGAATCTGCTTTGCTGAGACCCAACCAAGCCCAGAGGGGAATACGATACCAAATGACGCCTTCAGTAAGCTTTTTCTGTGTATCTGAGCTCCTCACACATGCATCTGCATGCCTTGCTTCCCAAAAACAACTGCGCATTAGTGGCGCGAAAATGAGGCTCTGCCTATGATTAGAAAAGGCCCCCAGTGAAAAAGGTGTCCAATACAGTGCCTGCCATTTTTTTAACATAATTCCCAAGATTAAAATAACTCCTCAAAGCTATAAACTATTAAAAATACTTATAAAGTAATCGTTTTAGCCCAGAAAAATGTCTACCAGTCTTTAAAGCCCTTGTGAAGCCCTTTATTCTTATTAATAAAATGGCTTACCGGATCCCATAGGGAAAATGACAGCTTCCAGCATTACCAAGTCTTGTTAGAAATGTGTCATACTTCAAGCAGCAAAGTCTGCACACTGTTTCCCCCAACTGAAGTTACTTCATCTCAACAGTCCTGTGTGGAAACAGCCATCGATTTTAGTAACGGTTGCTAAAATCATCTTCCTCTTACAAACAGAAATCTTCATCTATTTTCTGTTTCAGGGTAAATAGTACATACCAGCACTATTTTAAAATAACAAACCCTTGATTGAAGAATAAAACTACATTTAAACACCAAAAAACTTTTAACCATCTCCGTGGAGATGTTGCCTGTGCAACGGCAAAGAGAATGACTGGGGAAGGCGGAGCCTAGGAGGGATCATGTGACCAGCTTTGCTGGGCTCTTTGCCATTTCCTGTTGGGGAAGAGAATATCCCACAAGTAAGGATGACGCCGTGGACCGGACACACCTATGTTGGAGAAATAGGGCTGGTCTTCATATTTTCCCGGACTGCTTTTTATTCCCAGTCTGGTTCTGATTATGACAAAAGGAACATACAATTATTTTTCTGCTTAAGAATTATTGAGACTTGAAAGGGCAGTATACATAAAAAATAATAAGTAAGAGTAAAAACCCCTCATTTATTTTCAAAATAAGGGCCTTTATCTTTTAGTACTCAACTTGGGAGTGATCACAATCCTGTAGAAAAAAATTAGTACAAAGTGCTCCACAGGTCCCCATGTAGCACTTCTGTGTGTTTAACCACTTTGTAGGTGTTAAACACACAGTAGCCTAGGGTCTATAGTCTTAAAATTACATGCGCAATCAGAAACCACACCACCTGCCTCACAAAAACTAAACCCAGAATGCTTCCACTGCTCTGCAATAGTGTCCTATAAAGACACCAGTGAACACCAGAAATTGCACTTTTGCCTCAGGGGGTAATTTTTCTCATTCAAGCACTTCACCAATGTCATCCAGTTTTAACTAATGCAGAGCTGTGGGAGCATGTGCTTCTTAGGCTGCATTCGGGCAGAGCTCAGGAGCTAGTGGGAGCGCTTCACTTCCAGCGATGACGTGGCGCTGGGTGACGTCACAAGCAAGGGAGCTTAGAGAAAACGATCGCATGCGCAAAGGGATCTGCTGCACAATAATGGACTTTGTGCATACGATCGTTTTTACCAAGCTCCCTTGTAGCTGACAGTACAAATTGTGTCTCTCTGTGTCTAAGTGGAGGATTATTTTTATACAACACCGTTGTCCTCCTGCCTCTCGGCAAACATCGGAGCCCTGACCCACCTCCATTCAGCTGCTCTCAGCTCAGCGCCTGTAGCTTATCCTGCACCATTCAGCTAATAATACTACAGGTGCTGAGCTGAGAGCAACGGAATGGAGGTGGGTCAGAGTTCCGATGTTTGCTGAGAGGCAGGGTAAACCAGAGACACTGGGGAAACAATAACACTGGATAAGCCTGACAGCAGCGTTTAGTACAGGGCAAAGTGGAGATAGGTTACTAAACCACTTTGCCCTGTATTAAATGCTGCTATCAGACTTATCCGCCTCACCGGTCCCTCTGCTGCTTATAAAAACATGGCAACCTCCACAGCAACACGCGTGTGGAGGCTGCCATGTTGCCAAGCGTTTGAGCTTGCTCTGAAAAGTCCCAGCTTTTCCAGCACATTGGAAGCGCTGGGACTTACGTCATCAGAGCGCTCAAAAAACGCCAGGCATCTCACTTGCAAGTGTGAGAAAAACGCTCCAAGCGAGTCCCAGTTCGCTTGGAGCGCTGCCCGAAAGCAGCCTTAGGGTCTTTGAAGGAGGCAGTATACCCTGACTGACTTGTAGCTGGCCTAGTCTAGACAAAAAGCTGAGAACAAGGGAACAGACTTTATCTTGGCTGTGAAAAGAAAGGAGGCCAGTAGCTATGTCTGGCTTGGCAATATGTTTTTCTTATTTTTGGTGTTTACTGTCCTTTTCATTTCTATTGAAACTTTTTCAAGCTTTACCAAGCCTTCTAAATTACTGTATGCTGGAATTTCTGAGATAGCAACGTGGAGGTGATGCAGAAATGTAAACGTTTTCCTTTCCACTCCTGGGCTGTGATAATTTTACAGCGTGTATTGTGTAAATGGAGACTTAAAGTGAAAGTCAATCCTAGTGTTTTACAAACGCTAGGATTGACTATTGAAACAAAGGGGACTTTTTTCATCCATGAAGTATAAGGTGGTCACCAAGCCAGATTTACCGCACGGCTATTAGCTAAGGGGTGAAAACGTCCCTCTTAGCAAAAATATTTTTTAGCCGTGGCCTGCTGTAGCAGCTAAAAACGGCGATCGATTGAAACAAATAAAAGGTGCTTTCTACATGAAGTATCTTATTTATTTCAATAGTCAATCCTAGCGTTCGTAAAATGCTAGGATTGACTTTCCCTTTAACATGTGTCATACAAGCAAGCCCCTGCTGACTCGCTATGGTGTTTGGATACGGGTGCAAGAACCTTCATAGCATATGTGCAAATGCCATTGAAAAAACAGTAATAACTTTTACTAGAAGCATTTTTGCTAATTGAAGTATATTGGAAAAATGCTTCTATTTAAAATTGAAATGCACCCGTGCACATTTAAATTTTGACCATGCTATCCATTTAATACTATGCTTATAAAATGTATCCTTAACGACCAGCGCCGTACCCTGTCGTTATGCCCTTTAGGACCAGCAACGTACCCTGTACATTGCTGCAGTCCTGGGCTTCTCTCTGCTGCGTTGAGTGGGGCACTGCAGAAATAGAGTTACAAAATTACTGATGCAGAGAGGGCCATTCTGTGGCCCTCTCTGCATCGGACAGCGGAGGTGCCCATCATTGGTGGGTGGGAGACTAAGGAGGGAGGCAGGTGGGCCGCCCATTGCTGAAGGGGGCGGGAGCGTGTGGGACTGCTACACCGCGATACAGGCAAGGGAATAATAAAAAAAGCTGCGTCAGTAAGGGGGAAGGAGAGGCAATGAGGGGGATCCTATGTGGGACCCGTTGAGGGAAAAGGGATCTGGAAGGGGGGAATAGTAATGAGAGGGGGCAGCTACACTACAGAAAAAATAAAAAAAAATTGTGAAATAAATAAAAATTAAATCAAACTGGGCACTGGAAGACTTTTTGCCAGTACTTAAGATGGGGGTGACCATTGTGGGGTGGGGAAGGGAAGAGAGCTGTTTGAAAGGGATTAGGAGGGGATCAGGGGGTGGGATGTGTCAGGTGGGAGGGTAACCTATACACAAAAGCTAAAATTAACCCTACAAGCTACCTAATTAACCCCTTCACTGCTGGGCAAAATACAAGTGTGGTGCGCAGCGGCATTAAGCAGCCTTCTAATTACCAAAAAGCAATGCCAAAGCCATATATGTCTGCTATTTCTGAACAAAGGGGATCCCAGAGAAGAATTTACAACCATCTGTGCCATGATTGCACTAACTTTTTGTAAATAATTTCAGTGAGAAACCTAAAATTGTGAAAAAGTAAACAATTTTTTTTTATTTTATCGCATTTGGCGGTGAAATGGTGGCATGAAATATACCAAAATGGGCCTAGATCAATACTTTGGGTTGTCTACTAAAAAAAAATAGTTTTGATAGGTTAATATAAAAAAGGCTCTATTTCTGTTTTTTAATGTAGTGATGGCAAAAATGCTCTGGTCTTTTGGGGAAGTTTTTGTCTGAAATGCACGGTCCTTCAGGGGTTAAAGACACAACATCCAAGGGGTCGAACACAATCTTTCCGATATCGCCTAACTATAAGTTGATTTTTATTTTCAGCTGATATGAGTAGCTCATTCTTCAGGGGATCACAATCCAAAATGGATTTGGACACTAAAAGGCCACAGGCACTAACAAGTTTTCAACAGAAAATTTTCCAGAAACGTGTTTTCGGGTTGTTAAGTACTGGTTGTTGGGATCAAAACTTGCAACCCAACCAAAACCGACATATACAATGGCCCTTCCACACCTTTAAGTTTACATTAAAGTTTACTTGAATTAACTTTTTTCAGTGTGTAAGGGAAATATTTATTTATATGTGCCAGATTAACCTATTGTAGCCTAAATGCATCCTAATCACTGGTAAACAATATGAATACCATTTGTTTTTAGGCATAATGGATATACTGGGTATGGTGAGATAAACATCTGAAATCAAGAAGAACACTACAGCTTTCTATTATAAGGAAGTGGGCTAGTGACGTATGGGATAGAAATACCCAAGATGTGGAAGACCACAGAAGAGTCACTAGAGAGGGAGGGATAAAATAACAACAGCTATTTCCAATGAGAAATTAAATTCACACAATAATTAAGTTTTCCATGAAAAAATTAAATCAAAAGCAGTAGAATCAAACTGAAACAGCTGCCTGAATAACTTTTTTTTTTTTTACCAAAGACTGCTTCAGAAAAGTATGCAAAGAAGACCAAAATACTGCTTTGCAAATTTGATCATCCGAAGCTTAATTCTGAAAAAGCACAAGAAATGGCAACTGAATTTAACAGAATGAGCTGTAAATATCTGAGGCGGAACCTGTCCTGCCTCCAAATAAGCCTTGAAAAACAAAAGCTTTAACAAGGATGCCAAAGAAATGGCAGAGGCTTTCTAACCTTTTCTGAAACCAGAAAAACAACAAACAAATAGACTAGAAGTCTTCTGAGATCCTAATAACCTCAATAAAATTACAAAGCTCTTACCACATCCAAAGGATAAAAAGAACTCTCAGGATTAGAAAACCAGGAAGGAACAACAAGTTCTCTACTAATGTTGTTCAAATGCACAACCTTAGGAAAAAAAGAAGTCCACAAAACAACTTATCTAGATGAAAAAAATCAGATAAGGAAACACAGAAGAGAGAGCTGATAAATCAGAAACTCTTCTAGCAGAAGAGATAGCCAAAAGAAACAATACTTTCCAAGAAAGTAGATCATCTTTAAAGAAAATATAGGTTTAAAAGAAAGAGCCTGCAAAATCCTTGAACCAAATTAAGACTTCAAAAAGGAGAATAAATAAACAGGCTTGATACAAACCAAAAACCTGAACAAAACAGTGCATATCAGGAAGTTTAAACAGTCATTCTAGGAAATAAAACAGAAAGAACAGATTTTTGTCTCTTCAAAAAAATTTGCAGACAATCTTATCCAAACCATCCTAAAGAAACTGAAAAATCCTAGGAATTATAAAAGAATGCCAAGAGAATTTATGAGAAGAACACCATAAAATATAGGTTTTTCGAAACCTGATAATACATGTTCCATGAAACAGACTTATAAGCCTGCAACATAGTGATAAAAACTGAGTCAGAGAAACCTCTATGACTAAACACTAAATCAATTTCCACACCTTCAAATTAGTAATTTGAGATCTTGATGGAAAAATGGCCCCTGAAACAAGAGGGCTGGCCAAAGAAAAAGCGGCCAAGGATGGCAACTGGACATCCGGACAAAATCCACATACCAAACCTGTGAGGCCATGCTGATGCTATCAGAAACACATGAGACTGTTCCAATATGATCTTGAGATCACCCTTGGAAGAAAAAACCCAGAGGAGAAAGTATGTAGTCAGGTGGCAAAAACCAAGACACTGCTAATACATCCACCATTTCCGCCTGAGGATCCCTGGACCTGAAAAGGTACCTGGGAAATTTAAGAAAACACATCTGTATAGAGATACCACTCTCCCGGATGTAAAGACTGACGGCTCAGATAATCCATCTCCCAAATTTCTAAACCGGAGATATAAATCGTAGAAATTAGACAGGAGGTGAATTCCACCTAAGAACATATTCAAGATACTTCTTAATTGCTAAGGAACTGTGAGTCCCTATTTGATGAATGACATATGCCACAGTTGTGATATTGTCTGTCTGAAAGCAAAAATGAAAAGCTCTCTCCTAAAAAATGCCAAGCCTGAAAGAGCTCTGAAAATAGCCCGGAGTTCTAAAATATCGATTGGAAACCTCGCCTCTTGAAGTTTCCAACCCCCTTGTGCTGTCAGAGACCCTTTAGACAGCTCCCCAACCTGTAAGACTTGCATCCATTAAGAATACAGTCCAGGAAGGAAGAACAAAAGGAGGCCCCCTGAATAAAACGATGATAGTCTAATCACCAAATCAGAGAGAGTTGAGTGTTGGGATTTAAGAATATCAACTGTGATATCTGAAAACAAACCCTGCACCATTGTTTCAGTATGCAAAGCAAAAGAGGTCTCAGAAGAAAAACGAGCAAAGGGAACCACGTCTGATACTGCAGTTATGAGACCTAAACTTCCATGCACATAGCAACTGAAAGGAATGTTCTAGACTGTAAGTTAGACAGACTAACACCAATTACAATTGACTTTTGTCCGATAAAGACAAAAGTCATGAACACAGAATCCATCTAGAAACCCAAAAAGAGGTGACCCTTGTCTGAGGAATAATGAAACTCTTAGGTAAATTAAATCCTCTAACCATGTCTTGAAGAAACAAAACTAGTTGATTCATGAAAAGAAAAGATTAAGCTAATACCAAGATACCATCCAAATAAGGAAACACCACAATACCCTACTGTCTTATTATAGAAAGAAGGGCACCCAGAATCTTCGAAAAGATTCATAAAGTTGTTGCTAGACCAAATACCAAATGGAAAAGCAACAAATTGGTAAAGCTTATCTAAAAAAACATAAATTATGCTTACCTATATAATTTCCTTTTCTTCAATTGGAAAGAGTCCACAGTTGCATTCATTACTTTTGGGAAATAAAAACCTGGCCACCAGGAGGAGGCAAAGACACCCCAGCCAAAGGCTTAAATACTCCTCCCACTTCCCTCAGTCATTCTGCCGAGGAACAAGGAACAGTAGAAGAAATATCAGGGTAAAAAAAAGGTGCCAGAAGAATAAAGACACGACCCACGTAGAAAAAGGGTGGGGAGCTGTGGACTCTTTCCAACGGAAGAAAAGGAAATTATCAGGTAAACATAATTTATGTTTTTCACACAGCCGCATTCATTACGTTTGGGAAAACAATACCCAAGCTAAAGAGGACACTGAATGCCAAAACTGGAGAGTACAATAGGCAGCCATTCTGAGGGCACCAAGCCAGAAACCACTACCCAACAAAAACCCTGCTTCGCCTGAAGCAGAGAAAACTTTGAAAAGGAAAGGCCCCAAGGGCACTGACCCGCAGATAGTCCAGAAGCCTAGCTAGAGACCACAAAATCGGACTCAACTGAGCCAACAGTCCTCCAGGAGACACCGTCGCCCAACAGGCGGTCCCTCACCTTACTAATGAGGGGAACACCAGCCTACACCCCCCAAGGGATAAGGCAAGGAAGAACCCGAAGGGGAACCGAAAGGTCACCACAAAAGCCATAAAAGGAAAACCCCCAATAGCGAGCCCAGCTCACAAAGACCCAAATGGGTCCTGACAGACAAGGGGAGGCTATGCCAAGACCAAGCAGAAACCAGAGGTTTAGGACGGGCCTCGAACAGAGAAATCTCTCTCTCAACATCATGCAAAATCACCGAAAGACAACTGAAGATAGAGTCCTCACATCGTCAGAACTAAGAATACTATCGTATTCAGACAAAAAAAAGAACGTGTAACAGACCCAGACAAAAAACCCTGAGTCAAGAACACGCAGCCATCATTAGGATGACACAGAAGAATACGTGCTGAGAAGTAAAAAGCAGCCAGCAAGAGAACAGATTGCAAAAGGAGAACTCCCAGACAGAGGGCACACTCTAGGCAATCAAAGCCGCTAGACCTACACACAGGGCTTCGAAATGGGAAGCACATAACCTCAACGAGACTCCTTAGAAACAGGCGATAAGGCCGTAGACCCAAAGGAATCTAACAAAAGGCTCACCATAGTCTCGACACGGAGCCAGATGGAACGCAACAACCCAGAGAAAAACACCCTCTCTGAAAGGTTAACTCTCAGTTCCAACCTCCTGAATCCAAGAGAATCCCTAAGAAAAGGGACCACACCTCCTTAAGAAAGAGAATAAGCCCCCCCACCCTAAGAAAAGGGATGGGGCCAAAAAGCAGTGAATCCATAAGGTTACCACAGCAAGCTGACCAAGGGAAACCGACCATAAAGGTGTAAGTCAAGCCCAATGAGCATCAGCACTCAGACAACCTGGCAAACCGTGACCAGGTCAAATAGTCCAAGTAAAAGGACATAGCCCAAGTTCCCAGGAACTGGGGAACCCCGAACCAGCCCTAGAGCCAAAAAGTCTGGCAACAACTCCACAAAGGAAAACACTGAGCAAAGCCTCAGCAACCGGAAGCACCAGGGAGAAAACAGATCCGAGCCCCCAAATGTTTAAACAAACAATATCCGAGAAATTAACACCCCGTCTGACATAAAAAACCAGACCACAGGGAGAGATCAATGCAATATCCAGATCAACCCGGATAACGAGATAACTTGCAAGTCCCGACCCAAGGAAGAGACCACCCCTTGCCAAAGTCCAATGCTCCAAAGGAGCTAAGGCGTTAAAAGTCGTACAAAGACACTAGAGCCCATAGACTCTCAAACAGCCGCAGGACAACAAGCAAGGTGATACCCCAAGGCCAAAATCACTTGAGCAAAGACTGGTCTCCGCATCACCTCCATAAAATCAGAGGATCATAGAGAGAAAAGGACGCACAGCATCCCAAGCTCCGAGCAGAGCCCAAGGAGACCACACCCAGTGCCCCTAACAGGGAACGACCATATCCCAGAGGGGAACCCAGGTCCCTGAAAGGAGACCTAACTCACATGGAGACAACAGAGGAAGACCAAAAGGTCTCATAAAAACAGCTAGACAGTACATGTGCAATAGCTGCAGCTGGTCACATTCTGCAACCCATCTGCTGCAAGGCAGCTGAACTACCCAATAAACTACTAGCTGCTGAGAACTAAGTCCAGAAGGACAATTCCCAGGGCCTCAAAAAAAAAAAAAAAACGCCCAACGCGGCTGCAAGAGGGCGCAAGCCCACCAACCCTCCACTACATGGGAAGGAGCTCTAGGGTCTGACAACCCCAGACACAAGAGAGAAGACGCAGAGGAACTCCACTGATCCAGTCATCCAAATTGAAGGCTATAAAGGACTGAGACAATCCTTCCTGCCTCATGGACCCACCGGTCCTCTAGAATGCTTAGTTGAACACAGAGAATAACATGAGCACTCTGCACCTCTGCCGGACCAGCCAAGCAGAGCGGCGCCATGTGTCCGAACAGCTACCAGACAGAACTGAACCCAAACAGGACCAGCCTGCAATCCGGGTCCTAACCGTGAAGTCGCATAAATCCTCCCTCAGAGGGGAGGAATGAAAACAGACAGGACATCCTATCAGATGAAAATAAAATACAAGGCAACCCGTAGGTTAATGCCCACGAAGAAACAGGCCTACCGCAGGACCTTGAGAAAGGGCTTATTGTTAGCCCGAAACGTTGCTGTATTTGACCTGTGTTTAAAAATAAAAAGTCACTTTGCTCACTGCTGGAGACTATCTTCTTTTACTTGAATCGTCTGGGCTTGGTCAGCCCTCTCCGTGCACTAGTGAGTAGTGGGTGCTGTATCCATTCCTATTCATTTGAACTACCGCAGGACCAGACAAATGGAGCCCTGATCTTCCAAAAAAAATGGGAAAGATCTCAATACATGGACAATCAGGAGATTACATCATCCCCACATGTCTAATGAGATGCGCCATTCGAAGAGCAGACTGAGTATTCCCGTATCCGATAAGGATAGGGTCGTTCAATAACTGAAAAAAACATGTCTGAGTAACATGCAAAGGTGCGCAATTCTGTAACGAAAGGCACAACACTCAGGGACAGTCGCACCCGCAGGGAACTGTAAAGTCCAAGGTGGAATACCCGGGACAACAGGAGCAGGGAAGGGACGGCACCACCCTGTCCACAAACTCTATTCAATTTAGGAAAAAAGGTTCATCTGGCAATATGACCTCTGGAACCCCTGAATTTGCCAAAAACTTCCTTTAGAAGAAGCGCAAAGTCCTAAAACTAAATTCTGGTTCCTCTGCAGCTGGAGGTTGAGAGGCAGCATACTCTGACCCAGAAAGTTCATACTCTGAAGTCTCAGAAAGAACTGCATCCTCGGATAACCCCATCAGTTACATCCAAAAATTATTTGATGTACTCTGGGAAGGAGTGCAGTATGTAACCCTTCGCTTGCGCTTAGCAGGGCGAGGAAAAGCATTAAGGCCGCAGACACTGCCGTCTGAACTGTGCAGTAACGTTCAGAGAAAAAAAGACCCCCTCCAGATGGAGGATCCGCAATTCCATGGGGAAACTGCATGTGTATAGAGAAAACAATGTAGGGTACGCACCTCACTGGACGACAACTCCTCAGAGGTGGACGGCTCCATTGTATCAAACATGTTTGATATTATCACATTATCTGCATACGAAGAGAGAAGCGCTCTACCAGGAACGAACAACAGCTCAGTGGCTTGTTCTATGGCGATTTACCACCCGGAAGCAGCCTCTTTTAGACCAGTGTGCTTTTCACAGAAGAAAACTTTCCTGAAGTATATCAGTCTGATCCTGCCAAGTAAGGTCAGTCCAGCCCCGAAATACCAGGCAATTCTCCTCTGAACAAGGAACATGACAACCCCAGACGATCGTTTCGGCCTCCTATGGGCCTCGTCAGTGAGGTGCAGCCACATTCCTCTAAGCACACTGGGCAAGGAGTCCACGTCTGGTTTCCCCCATCACCCATAGGGAGACTTCCCCAGGGTCATAATAATTTGCATACGAAGAGAGAAGCGCTCTACCAGGAACGAACAACAGCTCAGTGGCTTGTTCTATGGCGATTTACCACCCGGAAGCAGCCTCTTTTAGACCAGTGTGCTTTTCACAGAAGAAAACTTTCCTGAAGTATATCAGTCTGATCCTGCCAAGTAAGGTCAGTCCAGCCCCGAAATACCAGGCAATTCTCCTCTGAACAAGGAACATGACAACCCCAGACGATCGTTTCGGCCTCCTATGGGCCTCGTCAGTGAGGTGCAGCCACATTCCTCTAAGCACACTGGGCAAGGAGTCCACGTCTGGTTTCCCCCATCACCCATAGGGAGACTTCCCCAGGGTCATAATAATTTGCATACGAAGAGAGAAGCGCTCTACCAGGAACGAACAACAGCTCAGTGGCTTGTTCTATGGCGATTTACCACCCGGAAGCAGCCTCTTTTAGACCAGTGTGCTTTTCACAGAAGAAAACTTTCCTGAAGTATATCAGTCTGATCCTGCCAAGTAAGGTCAGTCCAGCCCCGAAATACCAGGCAATTCTCCTCTGAACAAGGAACATGACAACCCCAGACGATCGTTTCGGCCTCCTATGGGCCTCGTCAGTGAGGTGCAGCCACATTCCTCTAAGCACACTGGGCAAGGAGTCCACGTCTGGTTTCCCCCATCACCCATAGGGAGACTTCCCCAGGGTCATAATAATTTGCATACGAAGAGAGAAGCGCTCTACCAGGAACGAACAACAGCTCAGTGGCTTGTTCTAAGGCGATTTACCACCCGGAAGCAGCCTCTTTTAGACCAGTGTGCTTTTCACAGAAGAAAACTTTCCTGAAGTATATCAGTCTGATCCTGCCAAGTAAGGTCAGTCCAGCCCCGAAATACCAGGCAATTCTCCTCTGAACAAGGAACATGACAACCCCAGACGATCGTTTCGGCCTCCTATGGGCCTCGTCAGTGAGGTGCAGCCACATTCCTCTAAGCACACTGGGCAAGGAGTCCACGTCTGGTTTCCCCCATCACCCATAGGGAGACTTCCCCAGGGTCATAATAATTTGCATACGAAGAGAGAAGCGCTCTACCAGGAACGAACAACAGCTCAGTGGCTTGTTCTATGGCGATTTACCACCCGGAAGCAGCCTCTTTTAGACCAGTGTGCTTTTCACAGAAGAAAACTTTCCTGAAGTATATCAGTCTGATCCTGCCAAGTAAGGTCAGTCCAGCCCCGAAATACCAGGCAATTCTCCTCTGAACAAGGAACATGACAACCCCAGACGATCGTTTCGGCCTCCTATGGGCCTCGTCAGTGAGGTGCAGCCACATTCCTCTAAGCACACTGGGCAAGGAGTCCACGTCTGGTTTCCCCCATCACCCATAGGGAGACTTCCCCAGGGTCATAATAATTTGCATACGAAGAGAGAAGCGCTCTACCAGGAACGAACAACAGCTCAGTGGCTTGTTCTATGGCGATTTACCACCCGGAAGCAGCCTCTTTTAGACCAGTGTGCTTTTCACAGAAGAAAACTTTCCTGAAGTATATCAGTCTGATCCTGCCAAGTAAGGTCAGTCCAGCCCCGAAATACCAGGCAATTCTCCTCTGAACAAGGAACATGACAACCCCAGACGATCGTTTCGGCCTCCTATGGGCCTCGTCAGTGAGGTGCAGCCACATTCCTCTAAGCACACTGGGCAAGGAGTCCACGTCTGGTTTCCCCCATCACCCATAGGGAGACTTCCCCAGGGTCATAATAATTTGCATACGAAGAGAGAAGCGCTCTACCAGGAACGAACAACAGCTCAGTGGCTTGTTCTATGGCGATTTACCACCCGGAAGCAGCCTCTTTTAGACCAGTGTGCTTTTCACAGAAGAAAACTTTCCTGAAGTATATCAGTCTGATCCTGCCAAGTAAGGTCAGTCCAGCCCCGAAATACCAGGCAATTCTCCTCTGAACAAGGAACATGACAACCCCAGACGATCGTTTCGGCCTCCTATGGGCCTCGTCAGTGAGGTGCAGCCACATTCCTCTAAGCACACTGGGCAAGGAGTCCACGTCTGGTTTCCCCCATCACCCATAGGGAGACTTCCCCAGGGTCATAATAATTTGCATACGAAGAGAGAAGCGCTCTACCAGGAACGAACAACAGCTCAGTGGCTTGTTCTATGGCGATTTACCACCCGGAAGCAGCCTCTTTTAGACCAGTGTGCTTTTCACAGAAGAAAACTTTCCTGAAGTATATCAGTCTGATCCTGCCAAGTAAGGTCAGTCCAGCCCCGAAATACCAGGCAATTCTCCTCTGAACAAGGAACATGACAACCCCAGACGATCGTTTCGGCCTCCTATGGGCCTCGTCAGTGAGGTGCAGCCACATTCCTCTAAGCACACTGGGCAAGGAGTCCACGTCTGGTTTCCCCCATCACCCATAGGGAGACTTCCCCAGGGTCATAATAATTTGCATACGAAGAGAGAAGCGCTCTACCAGGAACGAACAACAGCTCAGTGGCTTGTTCTATGGCGATTTACCACCCGGAAGCAGCCTCTTTTAGACCAGTGTGCTTTTCACAGAAGAAAACTTTCCTGAAGTATATCAGTCTGATCCTGCCAAGTAAGGTCAGTCCAGCCCCGAAATACCAGGCAATTCTCCTCTGAACAAGGAACATGACAACCCCAGACGATCGTTTCGGCCTCCTATGGGCCTCGTCAGTGAGGTGCAGCCACATTCCTCTAAGCACACTGGGCAAGGAGTCCACTTCTGGTTTCCCCCATCACCCATAGGGAGACTTCCCCAGGGTCATAATAATTTGCATACGAAGAGAGAAGCGCTCTACCAGGAACGAACAACAGCTCAGTGGCTTGTTCTATGGCGATTTACCACCCGGAAGCAGCCTCTTTTAGACCAGTGTGCTTTTCACAGAAGAAAATTTTCCTGAAGTATATCAGTCTGATCCTGCCAAGTAAGGTCAGTCCAGCCTCGAAATACCAGGCAATTCTCCTCTGAACAAGGAACATGACAACCCCAGACGATCGTTTCGGCCTCCTATGGGCCTCGTCAGTGAGGTGCAGCCACATTCCTCTAAGCACACTGGGCAAGGAGTCCACGTCTGGTTTCCCCCATCACCCATAGGGAGACTTCCCCAGGGTCATAATAATTTGCATACGAAGAGAGAAGCGCTCTACCAGGAACGAACAACAGCTCAGTGGCTTGTTCTATGGCGATTTACCACCCGGAAGCAGCCTCTTTTAGACCAGTGTGCTTTTCACAGAAGAAAACTTTCCTGAAGTATATCAGTCTGATCCTGCCAAGTAAGGTCAGTCCAGCCCCGAAATACCAGGCAATTCTCCTCTGAACAAGGAACATGACAACCCCAGACGATCGTTTCGGCCTCCTATGGGCCTCGTCAGTGAGGTGCAGCCACATTCCTCTAAGCACACTGGGCAAGGAGTCCACGTCTGGTTTCCCCCATCACCCATAGGGAGACTTCCCCAGGGTCATAATAATTTGCATACAAAGAGAGAAGCGCTCTACCAGGAACGAACAACAGCTCAGTGGCTTGTTCTATGGCGATTTACCACCCGGAAGCAGCCTCTTTTAGACCAGTGTGCTTTTCACAGAAGAAAACTTTCCTGAAGTATATCAGTCTGATCCTGCCAAGTAAGGTCAGTCCAGCCCCGAAATACCAGGCAATTCTCCTCTGAACAAGGAACATGACAACCCCAGACGATCGTTTCGGCCTCCTATGGGCCTCGTCAGTGAGGTGCAGCCACATTCCTCTAAGCACACTGGGCAAGGAGTCCACGTCTGGTTTCCCCCATCACCCATAGGGAGACTTCCCCAGGGTCATAATAATTTGCATACGAAGAGAGAAGCGCTCTACCAGGAACGAACAACAGCTCAGTGGCTTGTTCTATGGCGATTTACCACCCGGAAGCAGCCTCTTTTAGACCAGTGTGCTTTTCACAGAAGAAAACTTTCCTGAAGTATATCAGTCTGATCCTGCCAAGTAAGGTCAGTCCAGCCCCGAAATACCAGGCAATTCTCCTCTGAACAAGGAACATGACAACCCCAGACGATCGTTTCGGCCTCCTATGGGCCTCGTCAGTGAGGTGCAGCCACATTCCTCTAAGCACACTGGGCAAGGAGTCCACGTCTGGTTTCCCCCATCACCCATAGGGAGACTTCCCCAGGGTCATAATAATTTGCATACGAAGAGAGAAGCGCTCTACCAGGAACGAACAACAGCTCAGTGGCTTGTTCTATGGCGATTTACCACCCGGAAGCAGCCTCTTTTAGACCAGTGTGCTTTTCACAGAAAAAAACTTTCCTGAAGTATATCAGTCTGATCCTGCCAAGTAAGGTCAGTCCAGCCCCGAAATACCAGGCAATTCTCCTCTGAACAAGGAACATGACAACCCCAGACGATCGTTTCGGCCTCCTATGGGCCTCGTCAGTGAGGTGCAGCCACATTCCTCTAAGCACACTGGGCAAGGAGTCCACGTCTGGTTTCCCCCATCACCCATAGGGAGACTTCCCCAGGGTCATAATAATTTGCATACGAAGAGAGAAGCGCTCTACCAGGAACGAACAACAGCTCAGTGGCTTGTTCTATGGCGATTTACCACCCGGAAGCAGCCTCTTTTAGACCAGTGTGCTTTTCACAGAAGAAAACTTTCCTGAAGTATATCAGTCTGATCCTGCCAAGTAAGGTCAGTCCAGCCCCGAAATACCAGGCAATTCTCCTCTGAACAAGGAACATGACAACCCCAGACGATCGTTTCGGCCTCCTATGGGCCTCGTCAGTGAGGTGCAGCCACATTCCTCTAAGCACACTGGGCAAGGAGTCCACGTCTGGTTTCCCCCATCACCCATAGGGAGACTTCCCCAGGGTCATAATAATTTGCATACGAAGAGAGAAGCGCTCTACCAGGAACGAACAACAGCTCAGTGGCTTGTTCTATGGCGATTTACCACCCGGAAGCAGCCTCTTTTAGACCAGTGTGCTTTTCACAGAAGAAAACTTTCCTGAAGTATATCAGTCTGATCCTGCCAAGTAAGGTCAGTCCAGCCCCGAAATACCAGGCAATTCTCCTCTGAACAAGGAACATGACAACCCCAGACGATCGTTTCGGCCTCCTATGGGCCTCGTCAGTGAGGTGCAGCCACATTCCTCTAAGCACACTGGGCAAGGAGTCCACTTCTGGTTTCCCCCATCACCCATAGGGAGACTTCCCCAGGGTCATAATAATTTGCATACGAAGAGAGAAGCGCTCTACCAGGAACGAACAACAGCTCAGTGGCTTGTTCTATGGCGATTTACCACCCGGAAGCAGCCTCTTTTAGACCAGTGTGCTTTTCACAGAAGAAAACTTTCCTGAAGTATATCAGTCTGATCCTGCCAAGTAAGGTCAGTCCAGCCCCGAAATACCAGGCAATTCTCCTCTGAACAAGGAACATGACAACCCCAGACGATCGTTTCGGCCTCCTATGGGCCTCGTCAGTGAGGTGCAGCCACATTCCTCTAAGCACACTGGGCAAGGAGTCCACGTCTGGTTTCCCCCATCACCCATAGGGAGACTTCCCCAGGGTCATAATTTGCATACGAAGAGAGAAGCGCTCTACCAGGAACGAACAACAGCTCAGTGGCTTGTTCTATGGCGATTTACCACCCGGAAGCAGCCTCTTTTAGACCAGTGTGCTTTTCACAGAAGAAAACTTTCCTGAAGTATATCAGTCTGATCCTGCCAAGTAAGGTCAGTCCAGCCCCGAAATACCAGGCAATTCTCCTCTGAACAAGGAACATGACAACCCCAGACGATCGTTTCGGCCTCCTATGGGCCTCGTCAGTGAGGTGCAGCCACATTCCTCTAAGCACACTGGGCAAGGAGTCCACGTCTGGTTTCCCCCATCACCCATAGGGAGACTTCCCCAGGGTCATAATAATTTGCATACGAAGAGAGAAGCGCTCTACCAGGAACGAACAACAGCTCAGTGGCTTGTTCTATGGCGATTTACCACCCGGAAGCAGCCTCTTTTAGACCAGTGTGCTTTTCACAGAAGAAAACTTTCCTGAAGTATATCAGTCTGATCCTGCCAAGTAAGGTCAGTCCAGCCCCGAAATACCAGGCAATTCTCCTCTGAACAAGGAACATGACAACCCCAGACGATCGTTTCGGCCTCCTATGGGCCTCGTCAGTGAGGTGCAGCCACATTCCTCTAAGCACACTGGGCAAGCAGTCCACGTCTGGTTTCCCCCATCACCCATAGGGAGACTTCCCCAGGGTCATAATAATTTGCATACGAAGAGAGAAGCGCTCTACCAGGAACGAACAACAGCTCAGTGGCTTGTTCTATGGCGATTTACCACTCGGAAGCAGCCTCTTTTAGACCAGTGTGCTTTTCACAGAAGAAAACTTTCCTGAAGTATATCAGTCTGATCCTGCCAAGTAAGGTCAGTCCAGCCCCGAAATACCAGGCAATTCTCCTCTGAACAAGGAACATGACAACCCCAGACGATCGTTTCGGCCTCCTATGGGCCTCGTCAGTGAGGTGCAGCCACATTCCTCTAAGCACACTGGGCAAGGAGTCCACGTCTGGTTTCCCCCATCACCCATAGGGAGACTTCCCCAGGGTCATAATAATTTGCATACGAAGAGAGAAGCGCTCTACCAGGAACGAACAACAGCTCAGTGGCTTGTTCTATGGCGATTTACCACCCGGAAGCAGCCGTCTGAACTGTGCAGTAACGTTCAGAGAAAAAAAGACCCCCTCCAGATGGAGGATCCGCAATTCCATGGGGAAACTGCATGTGTATAGAGATAACAATGTAGGGTACGCACCTCACTGGACGACAACTCCTCAGAGGTGGACGGCTCCATTGTATCAAACATGTTTGATATTATCACATTATCATAGCATATGGAACATAATTGAGAGGGGGAACTAGGGCCTCCTTACCATATAAACAAAAATTACTCCTTAGGAATACAGGGAGTGCCCTCTAAAGTAACAGCATCCTCCATAGTGCAATAACCAGAGAACTAGCAAAATAAAACATCTTATTTTATTCAAAAAATGGCACCCTTATACCCCAATGTTTGGGGCACTCACCACCTCATGTGACTCAGGCAGTACCGAGATTTATGACTCCCCTCCGATAGTCCGTCAGGAAAGAGGGAATGAATCACATAGTGCACAATACAGGACTGACCCTGCTATGAGAGAAAGTGCACCAATCTTGTAAGCTGCATGGCTCTCAAAGAGAAAGTGAAACCTGTATGTTCCAAAACAGCCTGTGAGCCTAACATCTCACACATAAAGCAGTATAAAATTAAATAAACATATAAGATTATAATTCCCCCCTGTTCATTAATCCCCCTAAGGAGATATTAAACCTTGATTCTGCAAAGATAAAAGGCGCCACACTGTGACCCTGTCTTCTGTGTTAACATTATGTAATAAAAAATGAAACGATCTTACCAGAATCTACGCCGTGGAACAGGAACACGGCCCTTCAAGTGTGACAGGTCGTAGCATCGCTCCTGACATGGACTTGAAATAAAAAGCATTCTGCGAAACTCGTCAAGGAGCTGTTAATATGAGTCAGGATGGTGTTGCAAAGGGAAGCTCCCTTTGCATCTCCGGACTCTAACGTTCACCCAGACCCTCCCTGAGAAGCTTAGAGTGCTACTTAAAACTCCTGTCCCATTGCGAAGAGTAGTACCCTCCATAAGAGACAAAACAAATTCTGACACTTCTCTACCAACCTCCTGGGACGAAAGGCAAAGAATGATTGGCGGATGAGGGAAGTGGGAGGAGTATTTAAGCCTTTGGCTGGGGTGTCTTTGCCTCCTCCTAGTGGCCAGGTTCTTATTTCCCAAAAGTAATGAATGCAGCTGTGGACTCTTTCCAATTAGGAAGAAAAAGAATCTCAGAACCAAAAATATGAGGATAAACGTCCTGTAAAATTGAGTGGACATGAAATGACCTTGCTGAACAAAAGGCATAATAGTCCTTATAGTCGCCAACTTGAATGTTGAGACTCTTACAAAACAATATAAAGTCTTCAGATCCAAGATTGGACTGAATAAAACTTTCTTCTTTTGGGACAAATTATAGAATTGAATAGCAACCCAATCCCTGTTCCTGCTAAAGAACTGGTATAAACACTCCTAAATAAAATTCACAGAGTGTACTGAGAAAGAAAGAATCTTCCCATAGAAG
Source organism: Bombina bombina (assembly GCF_027579735.1). Lineage (NCBI taxonomy): Eukaryota > Metazoa > Chordata > Amphibia > Anura > Bombinatoridae > Bombina > Bombina bombina. The sequence continues at coordinate 170,610,049 of NC_069503.1, read as the reverse complement.
GTCTCATTCTAAAAATCTATTCAGACCCTAAGAATAATAAAGATTTTGGACTGAATTTATCCAAAAACAATTTAATCTGCCCCCCACCAGAAGAACTGGTTTGAGAACCGTACCTTCATGCACTCAAATAACAAGTAATTATATTGCATTTTCTCCCAGAAGGATACAAAAAAACGCTTTTTCAGTGCTTGCACTTGGAGTTAACCAAATTAGCAGCTGATAAAAACAGTTGTTATTATTACCCAAATAAATGGTACACAATAAATTGACCCTCAAAAAGGCCAAAGAGCTGTATTAACCCTGCCAGGATATGAATCTAAGACCCTTGGATCTAGGACAAGCGTTTGTAGTCAGGACATTCACCAACTGATCTACATCACCAGACTAAAAGAAGGGCAAAAATTCTAAACCTCAAATAGTGGAGATAATAGAAATCAAACAAATTATTATCCTAACAAGCTAGAGATAATAAAATATATTTGAAATCATAATAATAGTAAACATAATAAAATGAATACATCAGAAGTAAATAAACAGTTATAAACTTGAAAATCTGAAACTGCTTATGCTAACCGTTCAAAAAAAGGTTAAAAGAACAGTAATGTCAGCCACAGATAAAGGCTGAGCTAAAATATAAACAGTACATGAATATGCTCTACTGAGGTTATATTCAAACTCTAAAGAATCCTAAAAATAAGTACCAATTTCCATAGAAATAGTACTACAGTCCCAAAAGAGAATCAGGATAAACCATTCTTTAGAACATAATACAGATAGTATCTTGAAAAGGAAAAACCCTCAGGAGCAAATTAAAATCTTAAAATACAGATTTTAAAATAACAGTTAAAGGGACAGTCTACACCAGAATTATTATTGTTTTAAAAGATAGATAATCCCTTTCTTTCATGTAATTAACAAGAGTCCATGAGCTAGTGACGTATGGGATATACATTCCTACCAGGAGGGGCAAAGTTTCCCAAACCTTAAAATGCCTATAAATACACCCCTCACCACACCCACAAATCAGTTTTTACAAACTTTGCCTCCAAGGGAGGTGGTGAAGTAAGTTTGTGCTAGATTCTACGTTGATATGCGCTCCGCAGCAAGTTGGAGCCCGGTTTTCCTCTCAGCGTGCAGTGAATGTCAGAGGGATGTGAAGAGAGTATTGCCTATTGAATGCAGTGATCTCCTTCTACGGGGTCTATTTCATAAGGTTCTCTGTTATCGGTCGTAGAGATTCATCTCTTACCTCCCTTTTCAGATCGACGATATACTCTTATATTTACCATTTCCTCTACTGATTCTCGTTTCAGTACTGGTTTGGCTTTCTACAAACATGTAGATGAGTGTCCTAGGGTAAGTAAGTCTTATTTTCTGTGACACTCTAAGCTATGGTTGGGCACTTTATTTATAAAGTTCTAAATATATGTATTCAAACATTTATTTGCCTTGACTCAGAATGTTCAACTTTCCTTATTTCCAGACAGTCAGTTTCATATTTGGGATTATGCATTGAATTATCATATTTTTTCTTACCTCAAAAATTTGACTTTTTTCCCTGTGGGCTGTTAGGCTCGCGGGGGCTGAAAATGCTTCATTTTATTGCGTCATTTTTGGCGCGGACTTTTTTGGCGCAAAAATTCTTTTCCGTTTCCGGCGTCATACGTGTCGCCGGAAGTTGCGTCATTTTTTGACGTTATTTTGCGCCAAAAATGTCGGCGTTCCGGATGTGGCGTCATTTTTGGCGCCAAAAGCATTTAGGCGCCAAATAATGTGGGCGTCTTATTTGGCGCTAAAAAATATGGGCGTCGCTTTTGTCTCCACATTATTTCAGTCTCATTTTTCATTTGCTTCTGGTTGCTAGAAGCTTGATGTTTGGCATTTTTTTCCCATTCCTGAAACTGTCTTATAAGGAATTTGATCTATTTTGCTTTATATGTTGTTTTTTCTCTTACATATTGCAAGATGTCTCACGTTGCATCTGAGCCAGAAGATACTACAGGAAAACCACTGCCTGCTGGATCTACCAAAGCTAAGTGTATCTGCTGTAAACTTTTGGTAGCTATTCCTCCAGCTGTTGTTTGTAATAATTGTCATGACAAACTTGTTAAAGCAGATAATATTTCCTTTAGTGATGTACCATTGCCTGTTGCAGTTCCCTCAACATCTAAGGTGCAGAATGTTCCTGATAACATAAGAGATTTTGTTTCTGAATCCATAAAGAAGGCTTTGTCTGTTATTTCTCCTTCTAGTAAACGTAAAAAGTCTTTTAAATCTTCTCTCTCTACAGATGAATTTTTAAATGAACACCATCATTCTGATTCTTTGGACTCTTCTGGTTCAGAGGATTCTATCTCAGAGATTGATGCTGATAAATCTTCATATTTATTTAAGATGGAATTTATTCGCTCTTTACTTAAAGAAGTACTAATTGCTTTAGAAATAGAGGATTCTAGTCCTCTTGATACTAATTCTATACGTTTGGATAAGGTTTTTAAAGCTCCTGCGGTTATTCCAGAAGTCTTTCCTGTTCCTAATGCTATTTCTGCAGTAATTTCCAAGGAATGGGATAAATTGGGTAATTCATTTACTCCTTCTAAACGTTTTAAGCAATTATATCCTGTTCCGCCTGACAGGTTAGAATTTTGGGACAAAATCCCTAAAGTTGATGGGGCTATTTCTACCCTTGCTAAACGTACTACCATTCCTACGTCTGATGGTACCTCGTTTAAAGATCCTTTAGATAGAAAAATTGAATCTTTTCTAAGAAAAGCTTATCTATGTTCAGGTAATCTTCTTAGACCTGCTATATCATTGGCTGATGTTGCTGCAGCTTCAACTTTTTGGTTGGAAACTCTAGCGCAACAAGTAACAAATCGTGATTCTCATGATATTATTATTCTTCTCCAGCATGCTAATAATTTCATCTGTGATGCCATTTTTGATATTATTAGAGTTGATGTTAGGTTTATGTCTCTGGCTATCTTAGCCAGAAGAGCTTTATGGCTTAAGACCTGGAATATGGCTTCTAAATCAACTCTACTTTCCATTTCTTTCCAGGGAAACAAATTATTTGGTTCTCAGTTGGATTCTATTATTTCAACTGTTACTGGTGGGAAAGGAACTTTTTTTACCACAGGATAAAAAGTCTAAAGGTAAAAACAGGGCTAACAATCGTTTTCGTTCCTTTCGTTTCAACAAAGAACAAAAGCCTGATCCTTCGTCCTCAGGAGCAGTTTCAGTTTGGAAACCATCTCCAGTCTGGAATAAATCCAAGCCTGCTAGAAAGGCAAAGCCTGCTTCTAAGTTCACATGAAGGTACGGCCCTCATTCCAGTTCAGCTGGTAGGGGGCAGGTTACGTTTTTTCAAAGAAATTTGGATCTCTGACGGCATAAGGAGTTTGGGAATCTCAGGAGGTGAGATTACCGATCAATATCTCTCACAGGTTGGGGAGCTGTCGCTTGATTCTTGGTCAAAGAGGTTTCTCTGACTCCGTGATTAATACTATGTTACAGGCTCGTAAATCTGTATCTCGAGAGATATATTATAGAGTCTGGAAGACTTATATTTCTTGGTGTCTTTCTCATCATTTTTCTTGGCATTCTTTTAGAATACCGAGAATTTTACAGTTTCTTCAGGATGGTTTAGATAAGGGTTTGTCCGCAAGTTCTTTGAAAGGACAAATCTCCGCTCTTTCTGTTCTTTTTCACAGAAAGATTGCTATTCTTCCTGATATTCATTGTTTTGTACAAGCTTTGGTTCGTATAAAACCTGTCATTAAGTCAATTTCTCCTCCTTGGAGTTTGAATTTGGTTCTGGGAGCTCTTCAAGCTCCTCCGTTTGAACCTATGCATTCATTGGACATTAAATTACTTTCTTGGAAAGTTTTGTTCCTTTTGGCCATCTCTTCTGCTAGAAGAGTTTCTGAATTATCTGCTCTTTCTTGTGAGTCTCCTTTTCTGATTTTTCATCAGGATAAGGCGGTGTTGCGAACTTCTTTTGAATTTTTACCTAAAGTTGTGAATTCCAACAACATTAGTAGAGAAATTGTGGTTCCTTCATTATGTCCTAATCCTAAGAATTCTAGGGAGAAATCGTTGCATTCTTTGGATGTTGTTAGAGCTTTGAAATATTATGTTGAAGCTACGAAATCTTTCCGAAAGACTTCTAGTCTATTTGTTATCTTTTCCGGTTCTAGGAAAGGCCAGAAAGCTTCTGCCATTTCTTTGGCATCTTGGTTGAAATCTTTAATTCATCTTGCCTATGTTGAGTCGGGTAAAATTCCGCCTCAGAGAATTACAGCTCATTCTACTAGGTCAGTATCTACTTCCTGGGCGTTTAGGAATGAAGCTTCGGTTGACCAGATCTGCAAAGCAGCAACTTGGTCCTCTTTGCATACTTTTACTAAATTCTACCATTTTGATGTATTTTCTTCTTCTGAAGCAGTTTTTGGTAGAAAAGTTCTTCAGGCAGCGGTTTCAGTTTGAATCTTCTGCTTATGTTTTTTGTTAAACTTTATTTTGGGTGTGGATTATTTTCAGCAGGAATTGGCTGTCTTTATTTTATCCCTCCCTCTCTAGTGACTCTTGTGTGGAAAGATCCACATCTTGGGTAGTCATTATCCCATACGTCACTAGCTCATGGACTCTTGTTAATTACATGAAAGAAAACATAATTTATGTAAGAACTTACCTGATAAATTCATTTCTTTCATATTAACAAGAGTCCATGAGGCCCGCCCTTTTTTGTGGTGGTTATGATTTTTTTGTATAAAGCACAATTATTCCAATTCCTTATTTTATATGCTTCGCACTTTTTTTCTTATCACCCCACTTCTTGGCTATTCGTTAAACTGATTTGTGGGTGTGGTGAGGGGTGTATTTATAGGCATTTTAAGGTTTGGGAAACTTTGCCCCTCCTGGTAGGAATGTATATCCCATACGTCACTAGCTCATGGACTCTTGTTAATATGAAAGAAATGAATTTATCAGGTAAGTTCTTACATAAATTATGTTTTTTTACCCATTCCCCAGTTTTGCATAACCAACACAGTTATATTTATATATTTTTTACCTCTGTGATTATCTTGTATCTAAGCCTCTGCAAACTGCCCCTTTATTTCAGTTCTTTTGACAGACTTGCAGTTTAGGCAATCAGTGATGGCTCCCAGATAACTTTACGTGCATGAGCACAGTGTTATCTATATGAAAAACATGAACTAACACCCTCTAGTGGGGAAAAACCTGTTAAAATGCATTCTTAAGAGGCGGCCTTTAAGGTCTAATAAATTAGCATATTAACCTCCTAGGTTTAGCTTTCAACTGAGAATACCAAGAGTACAAAGACAAATTGGTGATAAAAGTAAATTGGAAAATTGTTTAAAATTACATGCCCTATCTGAATCATGAAAGTTTTTTTGGACTAGACTGTCCCTTTAATAGGAGGACTAGGCTCCTAAAAGCTAAAAATAACACATTTCCCTTAAAAGGGACAGTCAAGTCCAAAAAAACCTTTAATTTTTCAAATAGGGCATGTAATTTTAAACAACTTTCTAATTTACTTTTATCAACAAGTTTGCTTTGTTCTCTTGGTATTCTAGTTGAAAGCAAACCTAGGAAGGCACATATGATAATTTCTAAGCCCTTGAAGGCCGCCTCTATTTTATTTACTTTTCACAGCAGGGGAGAGCAAGCTCATGTAGGCCATATAGATAGCATTGTGATCACGCTTGTGGCTAGTGGCAGACACTGCACTAATTGGCTAAAATGCAAGTCAATAGATAATAACTAAAAGTTATGTGATTATGGGCGGTCAGAAGATGCTTAGATACAAGTTAGTCACAGAAGTAAAAAGTGTATTAATATAACAGTGTTGGTTTTGCAAAACTGGGGAATGGGTAATAAAGGGATTATCTATCTTTTTAAACAACAAAAATTCTGGTGTTGACTGTCCCTTTAACAAAGAATGTTCAAATGAAAAATAAGGAGAATTTTCAATAAAACTGTCTTTGATACAGGATCCTTTGAGCCAAAAAAAATCAGTAGAATAAACTTAAGTGTGGTGTTGGTCAGAACAAAATTAACTAAATCTTAACAATTTTGAAAAGACCTCGTAAGTTTACTTAAAAGGCGTTATAGCAGTCATAACCTTTTATGATAAAAGCAATAACATGTGATGTTTGCAGATGAAATCAAGTACATGAACTGAGTAAGTAAAAACAGTAAATGTCATTGTACATATAGAAACATTTAAGCATAAAATAAATAAATGCCACATAATTGAGCTGAAGAAAATAACAACAGCTTAATAATTAAAATACACTTAGCTTTGTAGAATTGTGTTTCAGGGCATCAAAGTTTCTACAGTAACATCAGAGTCAGGATCAGAATGAAACAACTCGCCAAAATGTAACAGAAAAAGAAAAATAACATTAGGCAATTTCCACAATGTAACAGTTTCAGTAGATAGAAAAATAAACATAGTATTATTTTAAAACAAAAAATCAAATAAAAAAGCAGGCATAATAGTTTTCAAAATTCATGAAAACAGCGAGCAATAGAGGGAGAGGGGTAAAATAATTAAATTTTGGCGCCAAGAATGACGCATTACGCAAAAGGAAGTTAAAAAAAAAAAAATGTGCGTCCTCGTGAGCCTAGATTTGCCCGCAAAAAAATTGAAAAACAAGTCAAATTAGAAAAAGACTGAACCCCAGGTAAGAAAAAAAGGTAAAAGTAAAGGTAAACTTTAGCGGTATTGATAGGAACTAATCATTCTTATATGCAATAACAATGTAGTCGTCAAGTTTATTTTTCTTTTCATGCTATACTTTGGATGTAATCTAATCTTTATTTTTCGTACCGTTTTCTTGCCGACTCCTCCCCCATGCCACTTCCGTGTTTCTCGATTTCATGTCAGAGATCGGTCCCACCCGCTCTCTACGTGGGCTGAAAACGCGTTCACGAACTAAAGTTAGTCTGCGCATGCGCAACTTTCCAACTATACAATTAAAGACAGAAATCAAAATTATTCGTTTTACACTCTATCAATGGAACGAAATATATAGGATTCCACACTCACTTGTAGCGCGATCAATGCGATGTATATTCTGATGTTATCAGCTGAATTGTAAGACAGGTCACACAGAGCATGCGAGTCTCACGAACGAGCACGCGGTGGAAATAAGCTGAATAGAGTATAACGCACGCGCTCAGGAATATAGTGACGTAGAAATGGATGGATTGAACCCCCGGGGGAAAAAAGCTAATTGGAGGATAATATAGATGTAGACTCAAGTAGTCCAACATGGCAGGCGGAGGAAAGATTAGTGTCGGCAAGTACTTGTAAGGTACTAATATAAATAAATACGGCAAATAGTATAAAAATGATTAATGAAACTTGTGCTTATTTTTTATTGTCTGTAAGATAGCGTTAACTAGTGTGCTTCACTTTACCGTACCTTTAAATAAACTTCCCAAACGAGGCGGAGCTAGCCAGCAACAGGAGCAGAAGCAGTTTGCAGCAGCTCTGCTCAAATAATACTAAGAATTAGCTACAAAGGTGATATTTTCAGTAGAATCTGTCCAAATCCCAACCTTTGGGCACCTGTGTATTGAGGAGGATCAATTTTCACAAAAATTTGCAAAGTTTGAGGAAGATCGTAGCGGGCCGGTTCACAGAACCAGAGAAAAAGTAGGAAAGGCCGGGGCTGCGGCCTACACCGGACCCCAGATCCCAGTTCGTCACCGGCAAAAAAAAGAAGAAGATTGGATTGTCTCAGATCTAAGGGCTTCAACGGACATACACCAGAGGATTGGGGTAAGAACCCACTATTTTTATTCCCATTTTTTGATTGAAAAAGACATAACAGCTCAGAGATCACAGAGTTAAGCTGCGGTTCTCTAACAGCAACTAGAGGTGAAATACAGTTAGGATAGACTTGGGGAGACTGCTGGCTTGTTCTGGGGACTTGCAAATCATAACTACTACATAGACTGTGTGGCAAGAGGATACAGGAGAGTGGCTTGTGGCGGGAAAGTCGCCATTTTCTATCTGTCCTGTACATATCACTTCATCATCAAAGCCCAAATAATTTGCAAGAGTATTTATAGTGTCTGGAGTGCTAACCTAATAGAACTTTTATATTCTCACTAAAAAAGACTGCTAATCTGATAGCTTGTGCAACATTACAGCGTAACACAGTACAACAGCTTTGAGTTCTTGGAACTTTGAAAACAACTAGATTTTTATCTCTCTTTATCCTTTCCTGCCATCCTCTGTGGTGGTGGGTCATATCCCCAATTCCTTCTTCCTTGATCGTCCTGTGAGGACAAAGCTCCTGGGGAGAGAGATTATATGGCAGGACAAGCTTAAGAAACTTGCAATACCTGAGAGGAGTGTTTGCTACAGTTAAAGGACTTTACAGACACTGGTTGCCCCTTCCCTAGCCCCACAGGAGTTAGTTGGGCCTGGGATACCAAGGGAGCAGCATTCAATAAGCCTCAAAAACTGGCACCCTCTAGGTACATACTGATTTATAAGCTGCAACCTGTTCAACATATTGACATGAAGCTGAATTAAAAGCATATTCTACAAGCGGATTGAGTGGGAACCCTTTCCTATGCATTTATTATAACTGCCCTAAATATTGTGGTCTGCCAGTGCTTTGTCAATAATTATTGATTTCCAGTTTTTGTTATCTACTGTAATCTATCTAGTTTGCCATGATGAAAGGAATAAATCAGTCAGTCAAAGACTGTCTCTCTAGATCTCAGCTAAAAAAAACCCAAATTGCTGGGGAACTATCTGTAGACGCAGAGTCCCAACCATCCTCCCCAAAAAGCCCCCACACAGCTGCAGAGGGGGGTTCGCAGAGTAGTGATCTCCTATTACAGATTAAGCAAATGTTTAAGGAAGAGATGAGGGCAGCTCTCTCAGAATTAAAACAAGATATATCAGAAATTGGAGATAGGACGGCAACTTTGGAGGATAAAATGGATGATATTGCAGAAGAAATACCTATTTTGCAAAACACTATACAAACACAGCAGGAGCAAATACAGAAGTTGGAGGATGCATTAGAGGATCTGGAGAACAGATCCAGAAGATCCAATATTAGAATTCGAAACCTGCCAGAATCATACAACAACTTACCGGATATATTGCTAAAAATATTTCAACAATTAGTACCGGATACAGATCCTTCATTGTTTCTGATGGACAGAGCACACAGAGCACTGGCCTGACCACCCACAACAGCGACAGCAAGAGATGTGATCACCAAGTTACATTATTATCATATCAAGGGCCAAATCATGCAAGCAGTATGCAATGTTCCTAGAATAACATTTGAAGGTCATGCCTTGCAGCTTTTCACAGATCTTTCGCCAACTACCCTCAGGAGGAGAAGAGAGCTCAAACCAGTGGTTTTAGTGTTAATCAAGGCACAGATCAAATATCGTTGGGGTTTCCCATTCAAGCTTATTTTTATGTATGAGAAGTCATCATACTCTTGTTCATCTCTTTCAGAAGGACAAAGCATTTTGGAGAAACTAAAGCTAGAGAAAATAAACGAAGCAGAGTCCTCTTCCCCAAAGCCTCAACGTAAAGCGATTACGAAAGAATGGACATCTGTGGGCAAGAACAGCAAAAATGCTCGGCCTAGTAAAAATCAGGCGAGTCCTACTTGAGGAGAGCAGTTGGGGACACTTTTGATATCCATTTTTGATACTTCAACTCTAATTCTTCATGAGTGGAGAAACCAATAAAGAGTGGCTAATGTCATTATTCTTCATTCAGTTCACTGGTTCAGCTTGGAGTTCCTGGCGGACTTCTTTTCATGATAACCCTCTTGCTGGACCTTTCCCCTTGTCTTTCCTTTCCCCTTTCCCTTCCCACTGAGTCCGCTAACAGTTTTCTTACAGGTTTTTTCCTGGTTGTTTTTTGTTATTTTATTATGTTCTCAAACCCGGATGTCGGGGTACAAATAATGTTGTTTGTATATTCAGTTCTACAGTTTTATGTTACTGTTGGCAATGTTTATTGTCTTTTCCTCGGCAGGTCAAGGTCTTCTAAGTCGTTGGTTTTCAGGTGCCGAATGTATCAGAATGTGTTTAGGGTCCAATCCTTATCTTATTTATTGTATGCAGGTTCACGTCTCTTGTCAGGGAGAGGTGCACTATGGTTATTTAAAGAAATGTATAGCAATGTACACATGTTGAAAGCAGATATTAATCGTTACACATATGTCACTTAAGGTGCTTACGCATAATGTTAAAGGTCTTCATTCCAATGTAAAAAGACGCAAAGCCATTAGCATGTATAAATCCCTAGGGGCACACGTTATTTTCATGCAGGAGACACATTTCACCAAGACAGCAACCCCTAAATATTGGGACAGAGCATATCCATTACAGTATCACACCACTTGTAGTAAGAAAAAGTGTGGTGTCTCTATTCTTATGCACAATAGTATCAATTTCCAGGAAGAAGAGTCTTTTATAGATACACAGGGTAGATACATAATTCTCAGAGGTAAAATTCATGACACCCCAGTGGTAATAGATAATATCTATGCTCCTAATGAATCTCAGGCCCCTTTCTTGGCTAAACTCAGTAAGTTACTAACGTACTGGAAACAGTATAGGCCAATCATTGGGGGAGATTTTAACACGGTGGTAGACCCCGAAATGGACAGATCAGGGATGAGGTCAGCTTCTCAAACACAGAAATTTAGAAAAGTACTATATGATTTTTTGTTAGATCACAACCTATTAGATAGCTGGAGAGTTCAAAATGGAAATAATAGGGATTATACCTTTTATTCCTCAGCCCATAAGGTTTATTCACAAATTGACCATATTCTTGTGAGCCAAATATTGGCACCATTAATTATAAAATCAGACATAATAGTTAGCACCTGGTCAGACTATAATGCGGTTTTGACGTCACTTTCAGGCTTAATAGACCCGCTTAGAAACAAGAGTTGGCATTTGAACCCTACCCTATTCAAAGATAAATTGTTCTTAGAGTTTTTGAGAAGGGAAATTGGAGTTTTTATTGGCTCTAATCAACAGTCAGTAGAAAATCCTTCATATGTGTGGGGGGCGCTTAAGGCCTTTACAAGAGGCATATTAATTAGAGAATCTAGCTCCAAATTAAAAGCGGCACATGCTTATGGTGAGAGGCTAAAGGAAGAAATTAAGCAATTACACAATCTTCACTGCACCACTCAGAGCGCAAATACACTTAAAAGGCTAAATAGTAAAAGGGAGGAACTGGATAAATTGTTATCTCAGGAAGCATCTAGATCCTTAAAACTTATTGATACACAATATTTCATCTACGCTAACAAGCCTGACAGAATGTTAGCTTGTAGGCTGAAAGATATGACAAGGCTCACAACGGTCCCTCAGTTGCAGAAGCCAGATGGTTCTACCACTAACCATCCTCAAATTATAGCAGGTACCTTTGCATCATATTACCAATCATTATATGCACTCCCTCGGGGAGACAGGAATCCCCGACAATTTGAAAACTACCAGGAATTTTTGGGCCATGACGATATGCCTAAGCTTGACGCAGATGATGTAGATGGGCTAAACGCACCTATCACATTAGCTGAAATTAGACAAACAATCAAACACCTAAAAATCAATAAAGCACCTGGTCCGGATGGATACACTGGTATTTTTTATAAGACATTCCTAGACGAATTAGGCCCCTTATTAGTGAACACCTTTAACCATATGTTAAAAGGGGGATATATCCCGAAAGAATTCTTACTAGCTCGAATTTCAGTAATTCCGAAGCCGGGCAAAAACAAGCAACACTGCAAAAATTATCGGCCTATATCTCTAATTAACCAACACATAAAGATTTTCTCTAAAATTTTAGCCACCAGACTCAAACTAATGCCTAAACTAGTCCATCCGGATCAGGTGGGGTTCATAGCGAACAGGGAGGCCCTGGATAATGTGAGAAAGGTGATTGATTTGATTAATCTTGCGTCGGTTAAAGGGATGCTTTCTCTGTTCCTTTCCTTGGATGCAGAGAGGGCATTCAACCGTATTTACTGGGATTACCTCGATAAGGTATTAGATGCATTTGGCATAACGGGAAACTTTAGAAAAGCAATCGCCACGATATACTCCCATCCCTCAGCATTTGTTAAAATTGCGGGGTATAAGTCAGGACCCATTGAAATAGCAAATGGTACTAGACAGGGATGCCCTCTTTCCCCGCTTCTATTTGCCCTGTGTATCGAACCTTTAGCAGCCAGCATCAGACGAAATGTAGATATTACAGGCATACATATAAAGGCAAAAGAATATAAAATCAGTCTTTTTGCAGATGACATTCTTTCGATCACAAAGCCACTTATTTCTCTTCCAGTACTGTATTCCACTATAGATAAGTTTGCAGCAATATCAGGTTATAAAATTAACAATGATAAGTGTGAGGCTATTAGTGTAAATCTACCAGCACACACTAAAAAACTCATGGAGATTAATTTCTCTTTCTCATGGGCTGAGAAGGGAATGAGATATTTAGGAGTGATACTTACAAATAGGACTGAAGATCTGTATCAATTAAACTACACGCCTTTGATATCACAGATTAAAAACTACAGAAATGGGAAAAGTTGAAAATTTCGCTATATGGCAGAATAATTGGAATTAAAATGACAATTCTCCCAAAAATATTATACCTATTTAGATGCTTACCAGTCTCTGTGCCATCCAAAACACTCACACAACTCCAGAAGTATGTAATTTCGTTTATTTGGCAAGGTAAAAGAGCAAGAACTAATAGACAAACTCTCTGCAGAAGTAGAAGAGGGGGAGGGATGGGATTGCCAGATTTTCTAGCTTATTACCATGCGGCCCGTGTGGCTCAGACTGCGTTATGGCATAACAAGATTGATAATATTCAGTGGGTACAACTGGAGTCAGATATGGTTGGGGTGGAGCCAATTTATAAACTTCTATGGACTAATAGAACTCATAGGCATAACATATGGAAAACTTTTGCAGCAGTAGCACACTTCGTCTCGCTATGGGACTCTTTGTCTACTAAATTTAAGCTAATCTCAGATACTTCTAAGGCAACGCCATTAATAACGCTGTCTACTACACTAGTTAAATATTATTAACCCCTAATCTGCCGTCCCTAACATCGCCGCCACCTACCTACATTTATTAACCCCTAATCTGCCGCCTCCATCCTCAAGGAAGCGGCAGAAGTCTTCATCCAACCGGGCCGAAGTCCTCAACGAAGCAGGGAGAAGTCTTCATCCAAGCCGGACGAAGTGGTCCTCCAGACGGGCAGAAGTCTTCATCCAGACTACATCTTCTATCTTCATCCATCCCACGCGGAGTGGCTCCATCTTCAAGACATCCGACGAATGAAGGTTCCTTTAAGTGACGTCATCCAAGATGGCGTCCCTTAGATTCTGATTGGCTGATAGAATTCTATCAGCCAATCGGAATTAAGGTAGAAAAAATCCTATTGGCTGATGCAATCAGTCAATAGGATTGAAGTTCAATCCTATTGGCTGATCCAATCAGCCAATAGGATTAAGCTTGCATTCTATTGGCTGTTCCAATCAGCCAATAGAATACGAGCTCAATCCTATTGGCTGATTGCATCAGCCAATATGATTTTTTCTACCTTAATTCCGATTGGCTGATAGAATTCTATCAGCCAATCGGAATCTATGGGACGCCATCTTGGATGACGTCACTTAAAGGAACCTTCATTCGTTGGGTAGTCGTCGGAAGAAGAGGATGCTCCACGTCGGATGTCTTGAAGATGAAGCCGCTCCGTGTTGGATGGATGAAGATAGAAGATGCCGTCTGGATGAAGACTTCTGCCCGTCTAGAGGACCACTTCGCCCGGCATGGATGAAGACTTCTTCCAGCTTCGTTGAGGACTTTGGCCCGGTTGGATGAAGACTTCTGCTGCTACCTTGAAGATGGATGTCCGGTCTTCAGAACTGTAAGACGATCTTCAGGGGGTTAGTGTTAGGTTTTTTTAAGGGTATATTGGGTGGGTTTTATTTTTAGATTAGGGGTTTGGGCCGCAAAAGAGCTAACTGCCCTTTTAAGGGCAATGCCCATCCAAATGCCATTTTCAGGGCAATGGGGAGCTTAGCTTTTTTTAGTTAGCTTTTTATTTGGGGGGTTTGTTGTGTGGGTGGTGGGTTTTACTGTTGGGGGTGTTTGTAAAAATTTTTTTACAGGTAAAAGAGCGGATTACTTTGGGGCAATGCCTCGCAAAAGGCCCTTTTAAGGGCTAGTGATAGTTTAGGCTAGGGTTTTTTTTATTTTGGGGGGGCTTTTTTTATTTTGATAGGGCTATTAGATTAAGGGCTATTAGATTAGGTGTAATTAGTTTAAATATCTTGTAATTTGTTTATTATTTTCTGTAATTTAGTGTTTGTTTTTTTGTACTAATTTAATTTATTTAATTGTTTTTAATTTAGTAAATTTATTTAATTATAGTGTAGTGTTAAGTGTTATTGTAACTTAGGTTAGGTTTTATTTTACAGGTACTTTTGTATTTATTTTAGCTAGGTAGTTATTAAATAGTTAACTATTTAATAACTATTGTGCCTAGTTCCAATAAATACAAACTTGCCTGTAAAATAAAAATAAACCCTAAGATAACTACAATGTAACTATTAGTTATATTGTAGCTAGCGTAAGGTTTATTTTATAGGTAAGTATTTAGTTTTAAATAGGAATTAGTTAGGTAATAATATTAAATTTTTATTTAGATTTATTGTAATTATATTTAAGTTAGGGGGTGTTAGAGTTAGGTTTAGACAGGTTTAGGGGTTAATACATTTAGTATAGTGGCGGTGACGTTGGGGGTGGCAGATTAGGGGTTAATAAATGTAGGTAGGTGGCGGCGATGTTAGGGACGGCAGATTAGGGGTTAATAATATTTACCTAGTATTTGCAAGGCGGGAGTGCGGCAGTTTAGGGGTTAATATGTTTATTATAGTGGCGTGATGTCAGGAGCGGCAGATTAGGGGTTAAAAATTTAATTTTAGTGTTTGCGATGCGGGAGGGCCTCGGTTTAGGGGTTAATAGGTAGTTTATGGGTGTTAGTGTACTTTTTAGCACTTTAGTCATGAGTTTTATGTTACGGCGTTGTACCATAAAACTCTTAACTACTGACTTTAAAATGCGTTAGGGATCTTGGAGGTAGAGGGTGTACCACTCACTTTTTGGCCTCCCAGGACAGACTTGTAATACCAGCACTATGGAAGTCCCATAGAAAAAAGACTTTACGAAGTTTACGTAAGTCGTTTGGCAGTAAGGCCAAAGAAGTGTGCGGTGCCCCTAAACCTGCAAGACTCATAATAGCAGCGGTAGTTAAAAAGCAGCGTTAGGACCTGTTAACGCTGCTTTTTCAGCCTAACGCACAACTCGTAATCTAGCCGAAAGTTTGTAAAACTGAGTTGTGTGTGTGGTGGGAGGTGTATTTATAGGCATTTTGAGGTTTGGGAAACTTTGCCCCCTCCTGGTAGGAATGTATATCCCATATGTCACTAGCTCATGGACTCTTGCCAATTACATGAAAGAAATGGGACTTTAACAGTTCTCACACTGTAAGCAGTGAAACAGCTCCATTGCAATATTGTAGACTCTGAAATATTGTGACTTTTAAACTAATTGCACCTTCATGACCAGGATTTCAATAATGTAACCACAAAAAAGGTCTCAAAGGCTAATTTTCTTTATAAATCACAGTCACGAAGAAGAGATCCTGTTTGAAAGCTCAGTTATGAAGATACATGTACTGAAAGTGACAATTACGACAATGTGTTAGTTTTAATTAGAAATAAACATTTATAGAAAATGACTGCTACATGCAGTTTTCCTGAAGAACCACTTAGCTATACAGGATATCACATATTCAATACATGTGTAAATGTGTGCGCTGCCATATACATGTGTAAATGTGTGCGCTGCCATATACATGTGTAAATGTGTGCGCTGCCATATAAATGTGTGCGCTGCCATATACATGTGTAAATGTGTGCGCTGCCATATACATGTGTAAATGTGTGCGCTGCCATATACATGTGTAAATGGGTGCCCTCTCCAGAGGTGTGGGGCTGCTATGGGGGCTAATTTTCCCCCCTCCTACGCACACCTATATATGAGTTGGTGGGAGCTGTCCCACATCTTTGGAGATCTAAACCCCTACAAAAGCCAAATAGTCTTTTACAGTCGCTTTATCGACGACCTACTATTTATTTGGCATGGAGGTAGGGAAACCATGGATTCGTTTATCGGCTATATCAATACCAATAGTTTGGGCCTCAAATTTACACATGAAATGCACAATGCAACTATTAATTTTTTGGTTATAACACTAGAGGGTTTTAGAGATAGCCATATTTAGACAAACATTTATAGAAAGTAAATTTCTGGAAATTTCATCCTCTATGCGAGCAGTTGCCATCCAAGGCATGTACCCTATGCCATAGCAAATGGGCAGATGATAAGGGTTAAGAGGAACTGCTCGAGTGATGGAGTTTATCAGAAGCAAAACCTAGACATGATAGCTCGCATAAAAAAGGGTCTATTCTAAGAGAGTAATACAACAAGCTAACAAAGAGGTGCAGGTCTTGGATAGAGTATCACTTCTCTCTGAACAGTCAAGGGAAAAACATAAAGGATTTAATAGAGGTGTAACTTTTGTCACAGATTACAGTACAGAGTATAATCAAATATGCAACATCATAAAAAAAACATTTTGATTGCTGAAGATAGACTAGCGGGGTGCGTAGAGAAGAGGATAAGGTGTTCATATAGGAGGAATAGGTCTTTGGGCAACTATTTCTCTCCAACAGTGTTGAGTAAAACTCAGGATAGAACTAGTTCTTGGTAAACAAGCAAAGGGATGTATAGGTGCTGGAGCACCAGGTGCAGAGTATGTAATTACATAGTAATTTCTGATTATTTTACATCCGTAGTTACGAACCAAAGCTACAGCATTAATTTCTGTTTAAATTGTACATCAAGTTATGTGATATATTTGATAACCTGTGAACTATGTAAGGTCCAATACGTTGGGCTTACGACGTGATTTAAGATCAAGAATAAGAATACGATCAATTTTGGTAAATCCTCCTCCCCGTTGGTGCAGCATTTTGTACAAAAACATGTTAAAGATCTTACAGGCTTCAGATGGCAAGCCATTGACAAGGTACTGCATCCCAAGAGGGGAGGAGATAGACAAAAGCTTTTGGAGAAAAGGGAGATGTGGATTTTATAATTGTCCACGAGGGTGCCCCTTGGTTTAAATGCAGAATATGATCTAATTAACTACTAGGAAAAGCTCTTGAAATAAATAAAAATGGTTTATTGATTTATTGATGGAGCGTAATAGGATGACATGTTCTGTTTTATATATGCACTAGGCGATAAGCCTGCCCAGAGGGCAATCTATGTTTAAAAAATACAAACCCCCAAGCTAAAGTTACAAAAAATAAAAAAAGCAAAAATACAGAAAAAAATAAAATAAAGCTATCCAAAATAAAAAAACATAAATTTATGCTTACCAGATTAATTCCTTTCCTTCCGGAAAGGGAGAGTCCACGGCTTCATTCCTTACTTTTGGGAAATACAACACTGAGCCACCAGTAGGAGGCAGAGAAGCCCCAGCTAAAGGCTTAAATATCCCTCCCACTACCTCATTACCCCAGTCATTCTGCCGAGAGAACAAGGAAAAGAAGAGGAAACATTAGGGTATAAATGGTGGCAGAATAAAATAAATCATAGGGGACCGCCCATAGACAAAAAAAAAAACGTGTGAGGGCAGTGGACTCTCCCTATCCGGAAGGAAAGGAATTTATCTGGTAAGCATAAATTATGTTTTCTTTCCAAAGATAGGGAGAGTCCACTGCTTCATTCCTTACTGTTGGGAAAACTATACCCATTGAGGATGCGTGCGCAACTACCGACGGACATTACAAAGGCAATTATAGTATAGCTGTGTGCACTGCCACACACACACATAATAAATATATATATATATATATATATATATATATATATATATATATATATATATATATATATATATATATATATATATATGTATGTAAATGTATGCACTGCCACATACATATATGTAAACGTGTGCGCTGCCATAGACATATGTAAAGTCTGCCCTCCGCTCCGCACAGCCTTTGCTGTGGATGAAGATGATAGACCCACCTGGAAGAAGACCTTTTCCGCCGGACTTCTGAAACCGTAAGTACCTATTTGGGGCTTTAGTATTAGGTTAGGTTTTTTTTTTTGGGGGGGGGGGGGTTTGTTTTTTTATATTAGGGTTTTTTTGGGTAAAATTGCAAAAGAGCTGAATGCCCTTTTAAGGGCAGTGAAAAAGAGCTGAATGCCCTTTTAAGGGCAATGCCCATAAAAATGCCCCTTTAGGGGCAATGGGTAGTTTAGGTTTATTAGTTTTATTTTATTTTTTTTATTTTGGGGGGTTTGGTGGGTGGAGGTTTTTACTGTTAGGGGGGACTTGGTTTATTTTTAATGTAAAAGAGCTGATTTCTTTAGGGCAATGCCCTTCAAAAAGCCCTTTTAAGGGCTATTGGTAGTTTAGCATTAAATCAGGGTTTTTTTTATTTTGGGGGGCTTTTTTATTTTCATAGGGATTAGGTTTAATTTTTTTATTTTGGATAGTGTTGTTTATTATTTTTTGTAATGTTAGCGTTTCTTTAGTTTCTGTAATTAGATTACTGTCATTTTTTTTTATTTTCTATTGTAATGTAGTAATTTATTGTAATTAAGGGGGTCATTTAAGGGGTGTTAGGTTAGGGGGCTTAGTCATTAAATTAGATTTTTGCATTGTGGGGGGATGGCGGTGTAGGAGTTAATAGGTAAATTAGGTTTAATTCGTTGTGGGGGGTTGGCGGATTAGGGGTTAATAGATGTATTAGGTAGTTTGCGATGTTGGGGTTTGCGGATTTAGGGGTTAATAATTTTATTAGGTAGTTGGGGGTTTTTGCGGGAGGTTAGTTTATTTTTTTCTTAATACTTTGTGCGGGCGGTTAGTTTACTTTTTTCTTAACACTTAGTACGGGCAGCTATTTTTTTACTACTTATTGCGGGCGTTTTTAGTTTTTTTTGTAATGCTCTGTTTGCCTTCGCTGCATCCCGGTGGATTCCGAAAATGGTAGAGTGGTGAAAGAAAATTCCACCCAGGTGAATTATTTTGGCTGCACGCACAGCCAACATTCCTTTGAGGATGCGTGCGCAACTGGCGACACCGACGGACGCGTTACAAGCGTGATTATAGTGTATATATATATATATATATATATATATATATATATATATATATATATATATATATATATA
Organism: Bombina bombina; assembly: GCF_027579735.1. Classification (NCBI taxonomy): domain Eukaryota; kingdom Metazoa; phylum Chordata; class Amphibia; order Anura; family Bombinatoridae; genus Bombina; species Bombina bombina. The sequence goes on along the minus strand of NC_069503.1, from coordinate 170,590,660 downwards.
TATTCTGGCAATCAGACGCGGAAAGAGAGAGAATGGTGGAAACACATAAGCCAGGTTGAATGACCAGGGTACTGCTACAGCATCTATCAGTACTGCCTGAGGATCCCTTGACCTGGATCCGTAACGAGGAAGTTTGGCGTTCTGAGGAGACGCCATCAGATCCAATTCTGGTGTGCCCCATAGCTGAACCAGTTGAGCAAACACCTACGGATGGAGCTCCCACTCCCCCGGATGAAAAGTTCTCCACCCCTGGGATATAGATCGCTGATAGATGGCAAGATTGAGTCTCTGCCCATCGGATTATCCTGGAAACTTCTATGATCACCAAGGAACTCCTTGTTCCCCCCTGATGATTGATATAAGCTACAGTTGTGATGTTGTCCGACTGAAACCTGATGAATCCGGCCGAAGCCAGCTGAGGCCACGCCGGAAGAGCATTGAATATCGCTCTTAATTCCAGAATATTTATCGGTAGGAGGGCCTCCTCCTGAGTCCACAAACCATGTGCTTTCAGGGAATTCCAGACTGCACCCCAGCCCAGTAGGCTGGCGTCCGTCGTCACAATAACCCACGCTGACCTGCGGAAACACATTCCCCTGGACAGGTGATCCTGTGACAACCACCAAAGAAGAGAGTCTCTGGTCTCTTGATCCAGATTTATCTGAGGAGATAAATCTGCATAATCCCCATTCCATGTTTGAGCATGCATAGTTGCAGTGGTCTGAGATGCAAGCGAGCAAACTGAACTATTTCCGTTGCCACTACCATAAGTCCGATTACCTCCATACACTGAGCCACTGACGGCCGAGGAATGGAATGAAGAGCTCGGCAGGTGGTTAAAATCTTTGGAAAACAAAATAAAACACAGAGCGCAACCCACTCTAAGTGTAAAATCATTTAATTTCAAACAATAAAAGAACGTGTAAATCGCACGTACAGTGTTGTAAAATAAACAGGCACAATAAAACCAATCCCAGAATGTATCACCAAATGTCAGGGGTGTGATGTCCGTCACCTCGTAGCTCACAATCCCCAAAACGGCTTCCGGATCGCCGTGTAAGAATTCAGCTTATGCCGAGGGATACTCCAAATGGCATTGATAACAGGGAAGCTGGGAGAAGTTCCTTTTGTGCCGCCTCGACGCGTTTCCTCAGGCTACGACCTGACTTTCTCAAGAGGATATTTGGAGTGACGTCACTTAGGTCTTTTAAACAGTCCCGGTAAGGCGTGCCTCTCAAAGGAGTCATATCATTGGTTGTGACTCATCAGTGAAGTTTCGGGTAAGTCTTGCACGTTACTTATAAACAAAACGTCCTTTCTGAATAAGCTTTAAAAATATAAAAAGTCAAAGTATCAATGCAACAACATTAGACAGTGTTATTACAACATAAAATGCTACATTAAGAATCATGTATTTATACATTTAGAACGAATGATGGAAAAATGTTACAATCTATTATGGCAAAGTAACAAAGAATGTAGATACTTTTAAACTAGGTAGACTTCTAATGTGGCCTTATAATGATGCTAAATTGCCGAGGGTTTTGAACTAAAGTTTTTTTTAAACCCACAAGTACACTATGTGTAATGACCATCCGTGCTCATTACACATAGTGTACTTGTGGGTTTAAAAAAAACTTTAGTTCAAAACCCTCGGCAATTTAGCATCATTATAAGGCCACATTAGAAGTCTACCTAGTTTAAAAGTATCTACATTCTTTGTTACTTTGCCATAATAGATTGTAACATTTTTCCATCATTCGTTCTAAATGTATAAATACATGATTCTTAATGTAGCATTTTATGTTGTAATAACACTGTCTAATGTTGTTGCATTGATACTTTGACTTTTTATATTTTTAAAGCTTATTCAGAAAGGACGTTTTGTTTATAAGTAACGTGCAAGACTTACCCGAAACTTCACTGATGAGTCACAACCAATGATATGACTCCTTTGAGAGGCACGCCTTACCGGGACTGTTTAAAAGACCTAAGTGACGTCACTCCAAATATCCTCTTGAGAAAGTCAGGTCGTAGCCTGAGGAAACGCGTCGAGGCGGCACAAAAGGAACTTCTCCCAGCTTCCCTGTTATCAATGCCATTTGGAGTATCCCTCGGCATAAGCTGAATTCTTACACGGCGATCCGGAAGCCGTTTTGGGGATTGTGAGCTACGAGGTGACGGACATCACACCCCTGACATTTGGTGATACATTCTGGGATTGGTTTTATTGTGCCTGTTTATTTTACAACACTGTACGTGCGATTTACACGTTCTTTTATTGTTTGAAATTAAATGATTTTACACTTAGAGTGGGTTGCGCTCTGTGTTTTATTTTGTTTTCCAGCCATTTCCTAAGACCAGGACCGCAGCCCTGTGTCATCACTTGGAGCGGCACCCACCATTCACAACACTATTGGGAAGTATTGTTATCTTCTCCTACGAATAGTGATTTGAGTTTTTGCAATAACAGCAAATTGTAAATTTTAATTTTTTGTTGTTTTTTATATAGGACCATTACTCTGTCCCAATATTTATTGCATCTTGTTATAAACTATATTTCAACTGATATACCTCAATGTATATTGCTTAATTTATCAGGCAACTCCCATCTAGACTATATACATAAATTAGCCTGTTACAGAGAAGCGCTGCTAATTTGGGTTTTACCTATTTCTGTTTATAGTGGTTAAAATCTTTGATTTCCTGACCTCCGTCAGAAATATTTTCATGTCCACCGAATCTATCAGAGTTCCCAGGAATGGAACTCTTGTGAGAGGAATAAGAACTCTTTTTCACGTTCACCTTCCACCCATGAAATCTTAGAAAGCTCAACACTAAGTCCGTGTGAGACTTGGCAGTTGGAAAGTCGACGCTTGAATTAAGATGTCGTCTAGATAAGGCGCCACTGCTATGCCCCTCGGCCTTAGGACCGCCAGAAGGGACCCTATCACCTTTGTGAAGATTGTTGGTGCCGTGGCCAACCCGAAGGGAAGAGCCACAAACTGGTAATGCCTGTCCAGAAAAGCAAACCTGAGGAACTGGTGATGATCTTTGTGGATAGGAATGTGTAGATACGCATCCTTTAGATCCACGGTAGTCATATATTGACCCTCCTGGATCATTGGTAAAATAGTCCGAATGGTCTCCATCTTGAAGGATGGAACTCTTAGGAATTGGTTTAGGATCTTGAGATCTAGAATTGGTCTGAAGGTTCCCTCTTTTTTGGGAACCACAAACAGATTGGAGTAGAAACCTTGCCCCTGTTCTGTTTTCGGAACTGGGCAGATCACTCCCATGGTAAAAAGGTCTTCTACACAGCATAAGAACACCTCTCTTTTTGTCTGGTTTACAGACAATTGAGAAAGATGGAACCTCCCCCTTGGAGGAGAATCTTTGAAATCTAGGAGATACCCCTGGGTTACAATTTCTACGGCCCAGGAGTCCTGAACATCTCTTGCCCAGACCTGAGCAAAGAGAGAAACTCTGCCCCCTACTTGATCCGGTCCCGGATTGGGGGCTACCCCTTCATGCTGTCTTAGTGGCAGCAGCAGGCTTTTTTGGCCTGTTTACCCTTGTTCCAAGCCTGGTTAGGTCTCCAGGTTGACTTGGATTGAGCAAAGTTCCCCTCTTGCTTTGCAGCAGGGGAAGAGGAAGCGGGACCACCCTTGAAGTTTCGAAAGGAACGAAAATTATTTTGTTTGGTTGAAGATGAAATAAAAACTAACAGTTTAACACCTCTTCTCTTTACTCTTCCTGCTTAGAGCCAGCAAAGAGAATGACTGGGGGGTGGAGTAAAGGGGGGAGCTATATAGACAGCTCTGCTGTGGTGCTCTCTTTGCTACTTCCTGTCAGGAAGGACAATATCCCACAAGTTAGGATGAATCTGTGGACTCGGTACATCTTGCAAAAGAAATTAGTTTTTGTATGTGCAAACAGTATAGTCATCTTTCCTTTATAATACTGGGCAACCAGCGGTTGACTTGGAAGCAGCAGGAGAAGTGATGATTAGACCAAAGGTCTTGAATTCCTTATAAGCCATATGCCTGTGCTGATCAGACCCCTGGCCCTGCTCCTGCTTTCAGCCATATTGCCACATTAGATCTCATATCAGGCCCTTGGCCCTGCAGCCCCTCTCAGGCCTATTGCCACATTAGATCTCAGATCAGACCCCTTGCTCTGCAGCCCGTTTCAGGTATATTGCTACATTAGATCTAAGATCAGACCCCTAGCTCTGCAGCCCCTCTCAGCCATATTGCTACATAAGATCTTAGATCAGAGTCAGACCCCTAGTCCTGCAACATCTCACAGTCACATTAGATTTCAGATAAGACCCCTGGCTTTGCAGCCCTTCTCAGGCATATTGCTACATTAGATCTAAGATCAGACCCCTAGCTCTGCAGCCCCTCTCAGCCTTATTGCTACATAAGATCTTAGATCGGAGTCAGACCCCTAGTCCTGCAACATCTCACAGTCACATTAGATTTCAGATCAGACCCCTGGCTTTGCAGCCCTTCTCAGGCATATTGCTACATTAGATCCAAGATCAGACCCCTAGCTCTGCAGCCCCTCTCAGCCATATTGCTACATAAGATCTTAGATCAGAGTCAGACCCCTAGTCCTGCAACATTTCACAGTCACATTAGATTTCAGATCAGACCCCTGGCTTTGCAGCCCTTCTCAGGCATATTGCTACATTAGATCTAAGATCAGACCCCTAGCTCTGCAGCCCCTCTCAGCCATATTGCTACATAAGATCTTAGATCAGAGTCAGACCCCTAGTCCTGCAACATCTCACAGTCACATTAGATTTCAGATCAGACCCCTGGCTTTGCAGCCCTTCTCAGGCATATTGCTACATTAGATCTAAGATCAGACCCCTAGCTCTGCAGCCCCTCTCAGCCATATTGCTACATAAGATATTAGATCAGAGTCAGACCCCTAGTCCTGCAACATCTCACAGTCACATTAGATTTCAGATCAGACCCCTGGCTTTGCAGCCCTTCTCAGGCATATTGCTACATTAGATCTAAGATCAGACCCCTAGCTCTGCAGCCCCTCTCAGCCATATTGCTACATAAGATCTTAGATCAGAGTCAGACCCCTAGTCCTGCAACATCTCACAGTCACATTAGATTTCAGATCAGACCCCTGGCTTTGCAGCCCTTCTCAGGCATATTGCTACATTAGATCTAAGATCAGGCCCCTAGCTCTGCAGCCCCTCTCAGCCATATTGCTACATAAGATCTTAGATCAGAGTCAGACCCCTAGTCCTGCAACATCTCACAGTCACATTAGATTTCAGATCAGACCCCTGGCTTTGCAGCCCTTCTCAGGCATATTACTACATTAGATCTAAGATCAGACCCCTAGCTCTGCAGCCCCTCTCAGCCATATTGCTACATAAGATCTTAGATCAGAGTCAGACCCCTAGTCCTGCAACATCTCACAGTCACATTAGATTTCAGATCAGACCCCTGGCTTTGCAGCCCTTCTCAGGCATATTGCTACATTAGATCTAAGATCAGACCCCTAGCTCTGCAGCCCCTCTCAGCCATATTGCTACATAAGATCTTAGATCAGAGTCAGACCCCTAGTCCTGCAACATCTCACAGTCACATTAGATTTCAGATCAGACCCCTGGCTTTGCAGCCCTTCTCAGGCATATTGCTACATTAGATCTAAGATCAGGCCCCTAGCTCTGCAGCCCCTCTCAGCCATATTGCTACATAAGATCTTAGATCAGAGTCAGACCTCTAGTCCTGCAACATCTCACAGTCACATTAGATTTCAGATCAGACCCCTGGCTTTGCAGCCCTTCTCAGGCATATTGCTAGATCAGATCTAAGATCAGGCCCCTAGATCTGCAGCCCCTCTCAGCCATATTGCTACATTAGACCTCAGATCAGACTTCATACTCTGCAGCAGCCCCTATCTGCAGTACTGGCACATCAGATCTCAGATCAGACTTCTGATTCTGCAGCCCCTATCAGCCATACTACTATACCATAGCCCAGATACATCAGACACCTTGGCTCTGTAAGAACAACCATATTTCTGCATTGTACCTCAGATCTCTTTGGAGGCCCTTTCAGAAGTTACTTTTTAAAAATATATATTTTACCAGATAGATCTAGAAGATAAAGTAAAGCTATATCAAAGTAATGTAATATACACAAGTTTTTCTTTATTTTTTAAGGTTTTCATGGTTTATTGGTATTACAAATGATTTATTTTGTTTTCACTAATCACAATCACATGCAGTGAAACACAAGGACACTGTGTTTGGCCAGGTCACAAGGCTCTCATGAAACAGAAAGCAACAGAGCGTATGATACATGTGCAAGATTCAAACACGTCTTGAGCTGCAGATAATGAGACTAAATCTGTAAAATATATAAAAATCATTTAACTCAACAGTCTTTAATAAAGAACATATACACTATATTACCTAGTAAATGCCTCCTGGTTCTTGTTTTGTATTTCAGATGTTTTTCTTGGATCTTTTTTAGAAAAAAGATAACTATGAGAATATGCAGCCCCCTCTGGCATACAAATAGTTAAGACTACCCCTTAATTTAACCATTCTAGCTACAAGATTCTGATCGTCGATACTGCAAATAGCGAAATATAGCCAGATGCCATTATATAGCACTTGACACCATCAGACAGACAAGCAGCACATTTATTATACAAACATAAAATGTAAGCAAGTGTTACCACTCTAAATAGTGAGTTTATTCATTACTTTTCTTATACCCACTGGTATGGTTAGGTAAAACTTTACACACTGGTTAATAGTTTACATATTTATATAAATAGTACTTTTTATAGCTGTAACATAAGAAACACACAAGGGTTAAACACAAACAACACAGAGAGGACGACCTGCCCTTAGATACTAATCACAGGGAGGTGTCACCACATACTTGTCTGGCAAGAGCCACGCCAGCAAAGGACCTCACCCTACAACATGCCAGCACAGCCCATCCCTGCTGCAGCAAGCGCAGGAACTGTTTTCCCAACTGATTCAGTCAGGGAATTGCCTTAAAGGGACATGAAACCCAATTTTATTTCTCTCATGATTCAGATAGAACAAGCAATTAAAAAAACAAACAAACAAAAAAAACTTCCAATTTATTTCTACTACATAATTAGTTTAGTTCTCTTGGTTTCCTTTATTGAAAAGGATACCTAGGTAGGTTAAGAAGCTGCTGTTTGGTGGCTGCACATATATGCCTCTTGTCATTGACTTTCAGCGTTCTCTCAGTAGTGCATTACGGTTCCTTCAAAAAAAGGATAACAAGAGAATTAAACACATAGGTAATAAAAGTAAATTGGAAAGTTGTTTAAAATTGTTTTCTCTATCTGAAAGAAAAATTATGGGTTTCATGTCCCTTTAGGCTTTACTATTATTTACAGCATTGGATGAACCCAAAACAGCCAGCAAGGAAACCATAACCCTTTAATAGGATGATGAAATACCCCTCCTAGCCAAACAAATGCAAAGCATCAATTGAGAACAGAAGCCATCCAAGAATAATTCCTAACCAAGACTCAAACATAATAATAATAATAATAATAATAATAATAATAATAATAATAATAATAGTCCTAATTATCATCATTTATTTTTATTGCACCGCAAACATCTGCAGCGACTTTAGTCTTTTATCTCCTTTGTTGTGGCCAATCAAGAACAGATATAAAAGTAACCACAGTGTACCATTTGGCAGGGTTAAGGTTCTGAATCCCATAGAATGTGCTCCAGCCCCTCTTGGCAACAGAAACAAAACAATGTTCTTGTTCAAACACAGGAAATATCAGCAAAATGCACATCAAAAAAATATATTATAATCTCACAATGAAAAACAAACTATGGAAACTTAAAAATTGAATGTCCCATCAATCACTGATCTGTTAGCTCAAAGTACAACCAACTTTTTACACACAACTGCTCACCTCATGGTACCCCACCTGATCGTCCCTGACACTGAGCACCATGATATTCAAATATATATATATATATATATATATATATATATATATATATATATATATATATTTATATGCATTAACATAACTTTACAATATACTTAAAGGGATATGAAACCAAAAACATGTATTTCATGATTCAGATAGAACAGCAATTTTAAGAAACTTTATAATTTATTCCTGATTGGTGCCTGCACACATTTGTCTCATGTGATTGGCTAACTTGATAGGTTAAGCTAGCTGCCATTAGTGCAATAATGTTCCTTCAGCAAAAGATAACAAGATAATGAAGCAAATTAGATAATAGAAGTAAAAGTGAAAGTTGTTTAAAATTGTACGTTCTATCCAAATCATGAAAAACAAATTTGGGGTTTCCTGTCCCTTTAAATACAAATATATATATATAAGAAACAGGAACTCTACAGGTTTTTGAAAGGGGTCTTCAGATGTATTTGAATGCAAGGTTTTTTCCATCCAATCAATATATTTATAATGAGTACAATTAACAATTTCATATAATTTTGCATAATTTCATTGCAGTCATAATCAGCATTGTGCCTGTTATGATTGTGTGTAAGCTAAATACCTGTACAAGTTTGAAATGTGTGATTTGAGCTTTATGTTTACCATTTATATCAAAACAGGAAACTATTGAGTTCATTAAATGTCAAATGAGCATGTGCAAGAACTTTAACATTGAAATTAAATAAAGTCATGTGATTGCTCGATATGTTGCTCAAAACAACAAAACTGAGTTTTCAAGAGTTCAAGGAAAAGTAGCAGAAAAGTAAAAAAAAAAAATACTGAAAATTTGCTTGAAAACAGTTTATGAAAGTGTGGAATACCACTATAGAATTGTCTCAATAATAAGTATCGGTGGAGATAACAATGTAAAATCCAAAAATAACTGGGCAATCCCATGCTTTTCTTAATGGACAGAAATGCCGTACATTTATTAAACCCTGTGGAAAGCCAAGCAAGGCACCTTACAGGACCTCTCTGATAGACTGAAATAAACTGCACTGAAAAAGAATCAACCAAACCACAAATCAAAAGAGTTTCCTACAGCCCTGGTACTATATCAGTATGTTCCTGCATTTATACATAAAATAACAAATACAAATTATATTCATTTTGTATTACATTTCTTCTTTATGCAGTTTGTGTTAACTATTTTGATCCTTTTACGTGGCATTAAAATAGGAACGGATTGGGTACAAACAATAGGTTGATAGTGATTTGTTTAAATTGTATTGGTTAAGAGGCTGGGAAACTTAGGTCTATGATTATGGCAGGCTAGGCAGTCAAAACGCGTTAGTCTTATGCCTATTTCCTTCATACCAAGGTTTTTCAATAAAATTAACTTTTCATTTTGCTCCTAGCTCCACTTTCACTGTTCTATGACTGAAAAAGGCCCAGTTGATCTATAGACATGTGCATGGGAGAATAATTTGTCCCAGGCTAATTATTTGTCCTGAATTTTTCAAGGAATTCGGTTTGTGTCAGTTTGGTAAGGCACACCATTAGTTCTGGACGAAATCTGTTAGCAAAAATGTATTTGTTAAGGAAATTTGTTAAAAACAACACCTTAAACCTAACCATTAAACCTACATCCCCTACAGCATTTAATGGGTTAGCTGAGGTAGGGGAAACAGTAGTTAGGGTGTTTGGTGCAGTGGGGGTTAAGTGCAGGATGCTTTGGGTTGCAATTAGGGGGTTTAAAGGGACATAAAACAAGTTGTGATACAGACAAAATATAATAATATGTACTTTAATTACTTTACCTGCAAATTTATACTGCAGTGCCTCACCATTAACCCTTTCTTTTTAGTTTCTGAATTGTAAAGCTCTAACTCCCCCTACACAATTCCTTATATGACTATCTATATCTATTGTTGTTTTGGTAGAATGCAAAAATGCATAGGGATTATCTGCTGGAGCATGCCTAGAAGCTGTGAACTCAGTTGAAATACAATGCCTGTGTCTAAACACTGATAAGGATGGGTGGAGCTGGCTGCTCCAGGCAGCTTAGCTATGTAATTCATTTTGCTTATTTTTTTAAATGATTTAAAAATACTTGCCAGCAATTTTGATTCAATTTTTTATGCAAACTATTTTTAATTAATTATCCCTTTTATGATATGCACAGATCTCAACCTGTTTTATGTCCCTTTAAGCAGTGTTTGTATTAAAGGGACAATCTAGTCCAAAATAAACTTTCATCATTCAGAAAGAGAATGTAATTTTAAACAATTTTCCAATTTACTTTTATCTCCAATTTTGCTTTGTTCTCTTGGTATTCTTAGTTGAAAGTTAAACCTAGGAGGTTCATATGCTAATTTCTAAGCCCTTGAAGGCCGCCTCTTCTCTCAGGGCATTTTGACAGTTTTTCACCACTAGAGGGTGTTAGTTCACGTTTGTCATATAGATAATACTGTGCTCATGTACGTGGAGTTCCAGTGAGTCAGCTCCGATTGGCTAAAATGGATGTATGTGAAAACAACTGAAATAAGGGGGCAGTTTGCAGAGGCTTAGATACAAGGTAATCACAGGGTAAAACGTGTATTTATATAACTGTGTTGGTTATGCAAAACTAGGGAATGGGTAATAAAGGGATTATCTATCTTTTCAAACAATAAAAATTCTGGTGTAGACTGTCCCTTTAATAGTTATTTTCTTGAAAGAATAATAAACTAATGTATTAACAAATGTTAAAACATCCATTCATTATTCTTTCACGCTGTGTAGCTGGCAGTTCGTTATTCGATTTCTAAGCAAAAGAGCATGGAGCCTTGGTGGGATACATGTATTTCATTTACAATAATCACAGATCAGAGTTGTGCATTTGGATCATGGATAAAAATCCTTCTGAGGACACAGCAGAGAAATGGTTCCCCAAGGTCACTTATATTTGATTACACAGAATATATTTAGCTTTCTACAGGAAAGCTGACAGATGG